>NC_071281.1:17890349-18150349 GCF_023375685.1 Ictalurus furcatus
AATGTTTCACGTGAAAACTATTTGGTTCATTTTTCAGGAGTCATTAAGGTTAAAGAGTTGAATCGGTATCGGATCCTTCACTGGTTATTTCTAACCAGAACATCCAAGGCTACATCTCCACACAACTGACTTTGTTTGGTTTGTTTCCTCAAACCGTTTGTGTCTTTATTCTCAAACAGAAATTTTACATAGCTTTACATCAAGACTGAGATTCGCTCCTCGGTCATTTGGTGAGTGAATCGGTCGACTCAGTGAGTTTAGCGACGACGTTCGGGTTCATTTGGTCCGAGCTGGGAATTTCTGGTTTTTCAGAGCATACAGTAGTAATGTGTGTTGGACCGGGTGTGAAAAATAACTCTTCTAAACACGGACATACAATCATATTATTACACGTTTTCTGCTTTAGACGGCTCCATTTGGGCATGAATCATGAATCTGAATGAATTTGAATCATCCCTGCTAAAAAAAAACCCCAAAAGAAACCATTACGGAAATTCTAATGGTTTACATTACATATACCATTAAAACCATTGACATATGTAGTGTGTTTTGGGCCATATTCTATTAGGATTTAATGGTTTGTATTGGTTTCCACTAGACATAAACATGCCACCACATTATCAGTAGACATTACCCCACAAGCACCATTACATTACGTTTCCATTAAAACCATTAGAATTTCTGTAATGGTTGCTTTGCTATAGTTTGTTTTTGTTTCAGCGGGGATTGAACTGACCCAAACGATTCAAGTAACAGAAAAGAATTTTAAAAAGACGTCTCTCTATGAATCCTCAGAGCTATTCGATAGAACATAGCATAAACATTATAAATATTAAATCGTCGAAGATTAAACACTGGAAAATAACGTGACTTATAATCTTTCATCTTTTATGTGAGTACTTTTGGTGTTTTTGTTCTCTTTTTTCTTCTTGGCCCTGTTACGTATATTCTGGCTTCTTCCGACGAATAAATCTACGACACGCTAAACTATTAAACACGTCTTTGGTGATGAACAGCGGAAAAGTGACCTCATGCTCGTTCCACATGAATGAAATCCCAACTAGGCGTGGAGCTACGATGTTGTTAATACTTATATCGCAAAATGACTTACAGAGTGAGAAATATTAGGAATGGAACTGGGCCGAACATCGAGCCCTGAGGGTCACCGCTTGAATAAAAGGACGAAACTGGATTTTTCAACAGGTTTAAATTTAATATGAGACGCTTCACACTTGAGTAATGCGTGCACGATGTTAAGAAGGTCGTGAGTTCAAATCCCTTCAAATCCCAGCCCTGCCACATTCTTCTGCTGAAATAATGTTTTTTTTTTATTTATTTCTCTGAGGAAAAATAAAAAACGCTGCTTTCTCGCCGACTTTAGGACCCTGCTGTCAAAAAATTCACTTGATTTTCATTCACTGGAGCCTGTCTTGTTTTGTTTGCCTGACCCTCTGTGTAGTACTTTGTTATTTTTCTGCAAGACAGACTCGAAACTGTGCTACGAGTCCAAACCGGTTTCTATACTGAAGATGATTTTAATATTTCAGACGAATAAAACATTATTGCTGGTGCTTATTGCATATCCGGACTCGGCTATAAAGTAAGAGCATTCTAATCCGGCATGCTTTCATTCTTTAAAGCACTGTGTGTGTGTGTGTGTGTGTGTGTGTGTGTGTGTGTGTGTGTGTGCGCAAACTTCATTTTATTTTATATGGACATTTAGGTCCTCACGGGCGAATGGTCTCAATTCCCAGCAGGCTGTGCATTTGTGTGTGTACGTGTGTGTGTGTGTGTGTGTGTGTGATGAGTCAGTGTTTATGAAGTGGATCATTTTTGCGATTGCGTCTTTCAGTACTGAACCATAAGCATCAATTTGCCTTCCTGTGTGACAGGTGGTTATTGTTTCCCCGCCTCGGCCCGCGCGTCGTCGTCGCTCCGTCCCTCGACAATTACAGATAACAAGATCATCACCGGGAATGAAAAGGCATCGGAGCGTTCGCATTCGGAGTGCGGCCTGATCTCCTGCCCGGCATCTACACATTAACCTTGACGTGATGTTTTCTCTTCACGCTTCCTTCTTTGTTGATTAGGGATGAAAAGTAAACAACATTATCCTGAATATTACTTTTAAAAAGTTTGTAATTACGCAGATTTGATCACCCTTCAGCCCGTTACACTCGTACGCGCGCGCGTGTGTGTGTGTGTGTAAATATATGTGTCGTGAATATGACCTTGAGCAGAGTGATGTACGTAGAAGGCTAAAATAGCGAGTGTGTGTGTGTGTGTGTGCAACGCCATGATAAGGTTCTCACAGAAACATCGCACATAAGTCCTGATTTATGGAACACAGAGAGCAGAGAAAGAAAGAAAGAAAGAAAGAAAAAAAGCAGAGGATGAAGAGATGGAGAAACCCAGGATGGCGTTTCCACATTTTGAACCTGGTAAGCGACGATCCGGTTCCGTCTTCTTCTCTTCCCGCCCTCCCACCTCTCCGTCAATGCGCTTCGTTCAGTTTTACAGGAAAAGCTCGGCCTGCCTTGTTTATCTCCACGCTCGTGTGTTTCAGCACAATGGATGGGCAGCGGCGTCTCCAGAGGACGGCGGGGAACAAAAGGTGAGCGTAATTACTGAGATACGCGCGAGAGCTCGACGCTTATCTTCGCCACTCTGAGAGTGGAGGCCATTACGGAGCGCCTTTGAGCCTCTGCGCTCATTAAGACAAATCCATATTCCTCCACTTTAAACAAGTGCCGTGATACGATACGCTCCTAAAATGTTTCTCGTAAAAAGGAGGAGAGAAACTTAAGAGCTGAGCTCTTCGCATATCTGGTTTTAAACTGTCATCGCAGCTAATGGGTTTTTGAAGGACTCGATCTTTTTTCGTGGTTAGACCTCTCTGCAGTCGAGGGAGGAAATTCCTGAGGAGGGCTTCGTGTCCAAACACAAGATGGCAGTGTATCGCCTCGGTACTCGCCAGGACGAGGTACGATGCAGGATCATGACTTCCTGTTAAGGAAGGTGAAAGAAGATGTCTAAGATGAACAGGGTTTCATTCGAGACACTACCCGAGCTCGCAAGGATATTAACAAAGATCAATCGCTTGTATCACACGAAGCCGGAATAATTCATCGATCGATCGTTAACGTTTGGGCGTAAAACAATCACCTCCTTCTGATTTTTAAAGGAATCCAAAGAACTCCTTTTTTTCTTTTTCTTTTGGTGCATTCAGACATGAGACGAAGAAACGCAGGCTTATAGCGTAGAATATAAAATAAGCCGCTCTTTGACTTTATTGGACTTATTATCATACGATGTCTGTTTCTTCCTTAATTAGTAGAACAATCAATAATAATCAGGATTGATTTCCTATCATTGCTATAGTGGTATCAAACGTTATCATTTCTATAGTAACAGATCACCGGTAGGGACTCATACGGCAGACGCTCCACGTGAACCCCAATTCCAAAAAAGTTGGGACGCTGTGTGAAATGTAAATAAAAACATTATTCACAACAGAACGCAGAAAACACATCGCATGTTTAAACTGAGGAAATGCACTGATTTAAGGGAAAATTTTTGGGAACGGGTCAGTAAGATGATTGGGTATAGAAAGAGGATATTGGAGAGGCGGAGTCTTTCAGAAGTAAAGATGGGATGGAATCTGGATGGAAGTAGACGTTGCTCTAAAACCTGTATAAACCTTTCAGCATTGATGGTGCGTTTCCAGATGTACAAGCTGCCCATTCCATAGGCACTAATGCACAACCATACCATCAGAGACGCAGGATTTTGAACCGAGTGCTGATGAAAAGCCGGATGGTCCCTCTCCTCTTTAGTCCTCTTTAGTTTAGACGACGCGTGTCCATGGTTTCCAGAAAGAATTTCAGATTTCGACTCGTCTGACCACAGAACAGTTTTCCACTTTGACTCGGTCCATTTTAAATGAGCTTTGGCCCAGAGGAGACGGCGGCGTTTCTGGATCATGTTCACATAAGGCTTCTTCTCTGCATGATAGAGCTTTAACCAGCGTCTGTGGATGGCACGGAGAACTGTGTTCACAGACAATGAGTTCTGGAGGTGTTTCTGAGCCCATGCAGTGATCTCCATTACAGAATGTTTTTAATGCAGTGCCGCCTGAAGGCCCGGAGATCACGGGCATGCAGTACTGATTTTCACCCTCGTCCCATCAGCACAGAGATTTCTCCAGATTCTCAGAATCTTTTGATGATATCATGTCCTGTAGATGATGAGATATTCACAGTCTTCACAATTTTACCTTGAGGAACATTATTCTGAAATTGTTCCACAAATTGTAGACGCAGTTTTTCACAGATTGGTGAACTTCTGCCCATCTTTACTTCTGAAAGACTCCGCCTCTCTAAGATCCTCTTTTTATACCCAATCATCTTACGGACCTGTTCACAATTAACCTCCAGCTGTATCTTTTTACTAACACTTACTTCTCCAGCCTTTTGTTGCCCCATCCCTATTTTTTTTTGAGACGTGTCGCGACCCTCAATTTAAAAATGACCTTCTTTTTTCCTTAAAACGGTACACTTTCTCGGTTTAAACATGTGATATGCTTTCTACGTTCTGTTGTGAATAACAAACGGGTTTATGAGATTCGCAAATCATTGCGTTCTGTTTTTATTTACATTTTACACAGCGTCCCAACTTTTTTGGAACTGGGGTTGTATAACTACCGATATGGTCTGCTGTAAGGAGACGTTTATCTAGCGTTTATAGAAGGAGTCTCCAGTGTCAGTGCTTTGTAACAGTCAGAGGGAAAGCTTTTGGGTTTTTTTGACATCTTCAGGACCAGTTCAGTTCAAAAGGTTGGTGCGGGAACCGATGTTGACAGCTGCTGTAACGTAAGTGAAAACGGGAACGTTTTTCTCCAGCACAACGTGAGGTGTTTTATTCTTCACTGACCCCTTAACTCACAATTTATTCACTCGGTAGAACTGGGTCTAAATTTGTTGGTGGATGGGATGAAATGATAGAAGGCCTTTTACGGTTAGCTTAACGTGCCCAAGGTGTCCACGGGGTTTAAAAAGCTACACGAGGACACACTTTTAATTGCCCACTAAAATAAAGTGCCTCTCATCGGAGGAGAATTCGATCCCCTTGGAAAGATCGTGTAGTCGGAATACGAGCGTTTCAGCGGAGAGGTAAGGTGAGAGCCGTGGATGCTTTTAACAGCGCCTTTGTTAAGTAAATGACATCGTTGTCTTCTGCAGTCGGAGAGGAACTCGTCGAGACGGTGTCCTCGTACGGCCTGCGCGTTTGTAAGACAATACACCCTCCAGTGAGGAGCAAAAGTTAATAGCCCCCCCCTCCCGGTCTGCACCATTTGTGGTGTTAGAGTGGTTGTGTGGCAGGTTGCTGTGTGCCGGTTTGTTGGCAACACACTCTGTTTTCATCCACCGATTCAACATCCATTACGTTGGTGTCACTTCATTCAGCTCAACTCACTCGCTTGCATTGTCTTTCCTGAGCTCTTAAAGGACAAAAAGGTAAATCGACCTGTGTACACAGCCACGTAATGTCTTCTATTTGGGGGAAAATAGCATATAGAGATTATATTGCTACACACTGTGGCTACGGTGTCACTTCCCTGGAACCGCTGAGGGGTTTAAAGTCTCACAGAACGCAATGATATTTGGTTAAAATGCTCGTCTGCGGTATCAGTACGACCAAAAAATTAAACACTAAGTCGCTTTTGATATTTTTAAAAAGAATTATACACCAATAAAGCTGCTGGTGCATAATGACTAAAACAGTCAGTGTTGTGCTGTTATAGGAAAATAATCAACCACAAGGTGACGTGATAAAGCAGACTCATCTGAACACACCAAATCTTATACAACATCAGTTACTTTTTATCCGTTTATAGTTACATTTAATGTTGTGGAACATTCCCCAGAACAAGTTAGTTCCTGTTCTCACTTACGTTATAGCAGCTGTAAAGCGTCCTTCCCTCGCCGGCCCGCTCTGTTTTCTCCCTCGAAGTTTTTACGACAAAAAAAGCAGCTTGTCATGTTACCGATAAGCTACAACTTTCCCTCAGACTACTACAAAGCACTGACACTGGAGACTCCTTCCATGAATAAACATCAAATAAAACGAAAATCTCATTATAGAAAACCCATATTAAAGATTTTTTCTGGCGCATCCGTCATACACGTCCCCGCGAATGCGTCGTTGCTACAGAAACAGTAACGTATCCGAACGAGCGCGTTAATATGAACGTGTGATGTGCAGCTGAGCTATTGTCAGAGCCGCTGTCGTAGGAAACAAATCAACACCTTCTGACCAATCACAATCCAGAACTCAGCAGCGAGCGCCGTGGGATTAAATTCGAGTCGACTTTTTTAGATGACTCGCATCATCCACAGTGACGCCATTATTCTTGCAGCGTACTCTTCCTGAGTCCGTGCAGAAAACCACCGTTTCGTCATCTGTGTTGTTTGTTAACGTGAACGCTGAGACGTGAGGCGCGTGTTTGAGGAGACGCCGCACTGCCGCTCGTTAAAGACGGAGTCCAGAACACGATGGATGGATAATCGGATCAAACGTTTGAACTTTTGTAATCAAAGAGAACCCTGAATGGAAACTGGAAGCTTTCTCAGAGTTTCCAGTAAAAGCCCGGCCCTTAATTCTACATAACGCATCGCTTCCGTAACGCTTTAATGCACCGATCCATTCGATTTTTTTTTTTTTATAACAATATTTCCCTCGCACTATCCACAACTCCATTTTCCAAACCACAGCTTTCCTGTATTTTCAGCTGTGGAGAGTCACAGCTCTCTTAAACAGCGCTGCAGAATATAAACAGGACAATGGAGAGGGTTCGAATGGCAAACCTGGCCTAATTCCACGTGTTATGCGTCTCCTTTCTGACAGTAAAGTGGTCATTTTTACCCTGGCGCTCTTCGTTCGACTCTCAGCGGCAGAGCGGCTCTGCTGGGAATAGCACTGATCCTTCATCTTGTTAAAGTGATATTGACCTGGCTGTGTCGATTTCTATGAAGGACTCGTTCACTGCTCAAGTGCTGAGGCTTCTAATGCACTCGCAAAGCTCCGGCTTTGCTTTTTTATGTGTGTTTTCCCAGCAATAAAACAGATTCAGATACACTGTAGGGTTTTCTCTGAACATCTTCGTAGATATGGGAATTCTTCATTGCATTTAATTAAGTTAATCTCTCGTGGAATTGCTCAGAGCTTTGTACACACGGATGTACTGTAAGATAATATACGATCGGATTAACCAAAGACGGGATTCGTTTGCGAATCTACGTGTCACTGAGGCGAACGAATCAGTTATCGATCATTTCCATGCACTCCGCATTATAAAAACAGAGATTTTTTTCTGTTATTCGTTTACCTGTTGGTATTTTTTGACTCTTTGTCGTTCAGTGAATCAGTGAATCTTTCAATCATGACCAAGAGTCAGTCCTCTCGCAGTTAGTATTTCAATCAGTAGTGATATTTAGTGTGAAATTGTTCAGTGAGCCAATCAGAAATTTGTAATATTTTTCTGTTATTTGTTAATCTGTTGTTATTTTTTAAAATCCTTAGTTGGTGTTTGAATCAGTGAATCGTTTGGTCATGACAGAGATTCACTCCTCTCTCATTTACCAAGTCAGTGTTTGAATCAGCTGCATTTTTTTTATCATTACTTTATTTATTTATTTTTTTAGATGACACGTTTTATCCGTCGTAATTGCTGTGAAATATACATATACATGTACATAACTGCCTCTATGCTGAACCTAATCCCACCCATTGAATCAATGAATCATAATCGAGATTCGCTCCTTTCTCCTTCAGCCAGTCAGTGTTTTGATCACTGAATCTTTCTGTCGCAACCATGATTTGCTCCTTGCTCATTCAGAGAGTCACTGTTTGAATCAGTGATTCTTTGTTCATGACATAGACTCATTCCTCGCTTCTTCAAATAGTCTTTTTTTGAGTCGGTAAATCTGATCGAGATTCGGTCCTCTCTCATTCAGCGAGTCAGTGTTCGAATGAGTGATTCACTCCTCTGTTGTTCAGTGAGTCAGTGTTTGAATCAATGAATCATTCGCTCTTTTCTCATTCAAATAGTCAAATCAGCTAATCTTTTGTCCAAGATCGAGATTCACTTCTCCCACGTTCAGCGAGTCAATGTTTGAATCAGTGAATCTTTCGGTCGTGACAGATATTTGCTCATCTTTCATTAAACGAATCAGATTTTCCTCCCCAGTCCAAAGACATGTGTTGCAGGCTGATTGGCATTTCCGAATTGTCCGTAGCGTGTAAATGGGTGTGCGATTGTGCCTTGGACGGGGTGCCAACCTCCTCGCCTTGTGTCCTGAGCTCCCTGGGATAGGCTCCAGGCTTCCTGCGACCCTGTGTAGGATAAGCGGTACAGAAAATGGATGGATGGATGGATGGATGGACTATTTGCTATACATTCTCATCTTGCATAAAAGGAAGTCTAGCTTCAGATGTCCTCCTAGACACTAAATGTGAGCTACATGAAAAGGTCTAACTTTCTCAAGTCTTTAAATCAGCTCAAACTGTGCACGACAAAAGAGGCACCAATTAATGCTGCGTTTTCGAAAACGTGTTCCCCAGCAAGCTAATAAAGCGAGCGTGTGCTCAGCATCATACCCGACTCATTTTCAGATCATGAGCTTAATAAAGCAGTGGAGCAAACTGAGAAGACGACTGAATGGCGATGATGGACAATATGAAAGAACGCGATTCAGGAAAAATAAAGGAAGGATAAAGAAAAGCCAGGAGGAATTATTAGCATGACAATGGAAGACGGAGATTATTGTGTATTCGTGATTTTCATTTTTGCCTTCAGGTTTCATCAAAGCAGATGTTAGGATCGTGGTCTGGTTTTCATGTTTAATGCATGGATGGTTGAGGTGCGTCCTTTCCCCTGCTCACACTCTCCTCTCCTCTCCTCTCCCTTTTTCTTATCATCCAGTTGATCTGGTCACCGAGAGGCAAAAATATCGAGTTTTCTTTGCCACAGATGGATTGCTGTGATTTATTTATTTATTTTTTGGTTATTCCCCAAATATCTCAGCTCGCCATGAGCTATTTGGGCGCTATTGATCTGAACATTAAAGGAGCAGTGAGTTTCTTGGCCTCCACTGCTCACGGGGAAGCAGAGGGCTTGACCTAAAATCCACCCGCTTCTTTCCTGGATTCCTCCATATCCTCAGACCAACGTCGGGAGAATGCGGCCTTCCAAGCCAAATCTCTTCTTGGTGGGACCTGGCGATGGGTTCCGAGGGATTTCTACTCGCTCTACAAACACACAATGTGGGTCAGGAAATGATCCCAGCTATACAGATGAGATACACACTCACAAGTGTGCTATAAAGTACCCTAGATAGGCAGCCTATTTATATATAAACAGCCTAATCACTGGTGCAACGTGTGAATGAAGACTCGGTCTCGGTTTTCTGTCTCGATCTTGCTCGACTCGGTCTAGCTTCAACCCCTTTAAGACACAGTTTTGACTCAATCTTGGGAAGTCCTGGTCTTGGATTTGACAGTGGCCTTCTTGACTCCAGCTCTACACTGAGTCGTTGCTAGTACCGGATAACTAGCCTGTTATCTAACTATAGTAAGGAGGCATCAACTTGAAACCCAGAAGAATCCATGACCTCGGCTATTACAAATCTTACACGCAAACGTACAAATGTGTATTTCTAGTTATGTCAAAATGCTAAAATATCAACGTGTAAGAATATCAGGACGAGTATAGCGCTGTTCTACAACACATCGGGGAAAAAACCCTGACCTCAGACACGGAAAATATCTACCTACAGTAGCAGGAGTTCTCTGACACAAACAACAACAACAACAACAACAACAACAACAACAACCCTTTGCATCATTTTCTACTTGAAAGAACTTTTTTTTTTTTTTATGTGCGTTTGTAAGATTAGATCTGTAACGTTGATTTCATCCTAATTTCAATAACGTGATAAGACCATCGTGTTTGCGTTCGTCTTCACTAATTGTGCAGAAATAATTAAGGTAGATGTACGTTCAGAGATTCAGAGACAGCCAAACAAATATGTCCTTGCTCTGGGTGTCCGCGATTTTCCAAACAGCGTAAGGTCGGAAAATTTGTTCAAGTGGATTATAGCGTTAACTCTTTCTTTATATATTCACTGAACGACGTCTGGCTTGTTCCTGGAGCTGAGACATGATTGGTCGGGAGATTTAAAAAAAAACAAACAAAAAAAAAAACATGATAAAATGTGTAAAACTTTTAGAAATGCTGACAAAAAAGAAACACATAAAAAAAACTAAAAAAAAAAACTAAGGAGCTCCTCTCAGGCAATATCAATACAATAATAATTGTGACCTTCGTGGAGGACACGGCATCTAGAACTCTGAGGATTTTGAGAAGAAAGCTGTTTACATGCATCCTGACTGGCGGATAGTATCACAGAACAAGCCATGATGATTTTATATCACATTCAGACTTGTGGAGCATATTGAAGATCTATAGTCATGATATTGCTCTCAGGAAGATGCGTGTGAAAACAGATTGGCTTTGAAACATTTACTTTTCAAAAATGATTCCACGCCGCTGCCAGGTCGTGCTGTTGTATATTTTTCACCTCCATCCAGCATCCAATGAATATACAGAAGATATATATATATATATATATATATATATATTCTTTTTGGATGCAAAGAAATACCACTGTCGCAGACGCATAAACTACAATCAATATTTGTCCGGATACGTTTGTGCGCTCGCGGCAGATGCAGAGAAATAGAGGGCTGTGGCCTCGGCTGTCCATCAAACCCCGGGTTTCATTTTCTGCTGTCATTTTATAAAAGGTAAAAGCAGTCGCATGACGGCGACTCGTCCCGCGCCTTCCTGTAATCTTTGGGAAAAAGTCACCGCCGAACGAGAAGCTGTGAATTAATGTCAGCACTCGTTTGGGTTTTTATTGTGACGGCGGCGTGAGATTATTTACAGGATTTGATAAGGTTCTAACACTGGATGTTGGAGATCATACAGGAGGGAGATGGGGAAGGATTGATCCGAAGTGTCGTTTAATAATCACGGACGAGAACTCGGAGCATTGCAGGGTTTAATATCAGGACCTGAGATGTGTAACGTGAGACGTCTTCCTGCCCTCGCCTGCCGGATCGGTGCTGCGGATGGAACGTAAACACTTTCATAAATAACGCAGAATCGTGACCTTATTTTTTTCTTCTTTCACCTTTCAATGTTTCACCTGTGATTATCTGGAGATCGCTTGCTTTAAAAGTTGCCACTTTTTCTCTGCTAATATTAGCTAGCTCTTTCAGTATGGTACATTTTGATAAGATTAGGTGAATCAAGTGTACTAGAAAATAGCCTATTAGCGTAGCTAATAAGGTAACTATTAGCGTCGGCTTCCAACAACACGCCTCGGGCAATAATCTTGCGATACACACACACTAAGAAGACAAATTCACCAGCCGATATTTCACACCCGTTCATTCATCAGGAGTTGTGCAAAACGGACAGTTCTTTCAGCTGTACGTTCCTCGCTAAACATCATGAAGGAACATTTCTTTTCAGCAGTAATTGTATATTGGGTTTGATTCGAAAGCGTGCTGAGCGGAAAAGCATCTCAGAACCCATGCCCAGTGTAGCCTTCCTATCCTTAGCTGACAGGAGTGGAACCCGTGTGGTCTTCTGCTGTTCTGTTCTATCACATCTGCTTCAGATTTAGACGTGTTGTGGGTTGTGAGATGCTTTTTTTGCTCATCATGGTTGTAAAGAGTGCTTATTCGAGTTACCGTAGCCTTCCCGTCAGCTCTGGCCATTCTCGAACCGTTTCCTCGCACAGAACTTCCGCACACTGGATGTTTTTGGTTTTTTTGCACCATCCTGTCTAAACTCTATTGACTGCTCCGTGTGAACATTCCAGGAGGTTTCTGAGATACTCAGACTCGCCATCCAACAACCACGCTACGCTCAAAGTCACTGAGATTTTTTTTTTCCTTCATTCTGATACATTAACTGAAGCTCTTGACCTGCACCCGTGTGTTTTTAGGAATTGTGCCGCTGTTGTGCTGCACGATCGGCTGATTGGATGATTGTACGAGTGAGCAGGAGTACAGGTGTTCCTAATAAAGTGATTTTTGCTACGCGGGGGTGGGGGTGGGGGGGGGGGATTTTGTAGGTGGAAGGAAAAAGAGAGAAAACACTGCCGTCTCTGTGAATCATCTTCTTCATCCGTGAAGCGGAACAGCATCAGATGCTGTAAATCTCACAGCAGCGCGGGTGTGAGGAGCCTGTCGCATGGAATCGCTGATGTTTTGAACACGTTAAACAGGAGGAGGCCTGGAGGAGAGACGTCTCTGCTTTAAACACCCAGTGGATATGACAGCGAAGCGCTGGCACAGTAAACGCAGGAGAGCAAGTCCGATTAAAGGGAGGGAACACGGGGACACGTGATGACGGCGGTGGCGTGTCACAACAGAAACGTAAACATAAAGATGTCGCAGCGGTGGCGTGGGAACTCGGCGGGGAGAGAGAAAATACAGAGCGTCACTGTTACGGAAAGATTATTTAACAGGGATCAAAGCAAATAAGACACGACTGTGTTGCCAGGATCAAAACTAAACACTAGCAAAAAAACTGAAGAAAAAACCCCAAAACAATTAAAAGGAAAATTTTTTAAAAAAGACCATAATTAAAGCCATGTCGGAATCACACAGTCCTCATACAACTCGGAAACTAGGAATTTTTCGAGACTCGGATTTGTACCACCTGACCGCTGCGGCGTCATGCGGAAAAACTCAAAATGGCGGCGGCTTCAGCGGTAAAACGTAACTAAGTAGTTAGCGTACGATTTCAGCGTAATAATTTGCATAACTGACTATTATTAGCGTCTTAATAATGCAAGATTAATCTGAAAATAAACCGAAGACCTTCAATACAGTTTGATGTAGCTAGGACATAGTTGGATAATTCGTCTAATGTCTAATATCATATAATTCCGATCCGCGGACGTAAACAGGTCCGAGTGGAACGTCCGGGTTGTCATCGAGTAATTACGGTAAATCCGACATGACGTGAACTCGGCCTAAAATAAAGGCAAAAAAGAACAAACGAATGGAAATGTTGCCTCAGATACTAGATATAATAAAATCAAATCGAATTAATGCCGCAGTAAAATGGTGCAAGAAAATCAGTGGAAAGGTTCGCTTTCAGTTCTACAGTTAGTTATAGTATTATGATTAAAATGTATAAACGTTATTGCAGGTGCAGCGATTTCTCAGCAAGTGATAAATTACGTATTTTGTATTTTTTTTCCCCCCATTTTCTTATTAATAATTATTAGTTATATTAAATATTTTCCAATAAGAGTGACACTTTTTAAATATCTGTAGCTTGGAGTTTGTTCAAATGATGTTTTTACATCTCGAAACGATTTCCATAACAAGGTTTTGGAACGTTTTCAGTAAACACGTGTTTTTATACGTAAGATTTTTCAGGATTATTTATTTTTTTCCCAATATTTGGCTGATGATGGCTGTAAAGTGTGTATAATTAATGTAATCCAATCAAATCAATAATTGATACAATCAATACATATATCCTGTATGTATTCGAGGTAAAGATTTTGGGGGGTTGAACAACGGAATTAAAATATTATAATAATAATAAATAATAAATAATATGATAATAAAAACTTTTCAACCCTGTTTTCGACGGACTGTTAAGATATGTATCTGTATTATTTCAGTTAAACACATAGTATTCATTTGCACACGTGATAAATGTTACATCGATTATATGAGTAAATGTGCATTAATGTTTTGCTCAAAAAAAACAAACAACAAAACAAATAAAACACAAAATCACTCCACGACTTTCACTCGGCCTCCTGAAGTAACAAACAAACAAACCGAACAGATCTAAACAAACAAACAAACAGAAAGAAAGAACGGACAAACTACAACTACACTGAATTGCACATGACTATCACACACACACACACACACACACACACACACACACACACACAGTACTAACGATCGATCCATGAGGAATCTCTGCGTCGAGCCGAGAACTTCACCTGCGTGACAGGTAAAAAAACAAAAAACAATCGGGATACGTGGAGAAGTTGATGAACGACGAACGACAGGCAGTGACTCGGGTACAGAATCCATGGAAATAAAAGAAAAAGACAGGATCCATTAAAAATTGAGAGGAGTGATGGATTCTGTGGAATAAAGACAGCGTTTAGAGAATATACGTGATGAAAAGGCCACAGATCGACGTGACAACGGGTAGAAACACCACAGTAACCAAGGTGAGTGCTCTGAATTATTTAAACAACACCATGAGAGATGAAGAGCGAGAACCGGGATTGCAGAGTTTTGCATTTTATGTGCTAATAATCATAAACACAATAGCGGCGGAAGATGATTAAGACTTTTGTATTCAAAGTCATCTCCCATACGCAGCTTCTGCGTTCAGCCTAAAGCGGTGCTTATGCTGTGAAACACTGAGATCTGGCGCAAGGGAACGTAAACAAACCTCCATATACTATAGGACTGATGTGACCTGGTGGGCATTAGTATTGAATTTTCCAAGAGATCGACCATTTCTATAAGTCGGCAGTATTTAATATTATATCGTATACCATCATGACCATGAGAGAAGATCTAACAGGAGAACATCCAGCCTTTATCACATGCACCGTAATAGCAAAGGTCACGTACGTGCGACATCAGCAGACACCAAGGACGACGTTATGAACTGCTATATAAGGGCTTAGCAAGATGGGGACGACTGACCTTGAGCTGATTTACTGCCAGGAACAGAAGGATATCAACTTCTGAACATCTTGGCCGTCCAGCTGGGAATCAACATCAATGTTAAACCCTGCCTCGGTTCTGCAAAAAAAAAAAGGAAAGAAAGTGCAAAAGACATCTGAAGGATTCCTATGCATCCTGAAGAATGTAGATATTTATAAACATGATTTCATGGAAACTCATGGAGAACCTAGAAGAACCTAGAAGCTCATGTCCTAGAAATGAGAAACGTCCTGGACGATTCCAAAGGCCCTGAGTAGAAAGTGAGAGACCAGGGAGAGGTCTGGGAGTTTCACTCAGATATTTGTCATGTTGTGAAAAAAAAAAAAGGGTTCGAAACGTTTATCTCCTTCCTTAAGATGTTCTTTTGTTTCTCTTGAGTTCATCGATTCAGAAAGTCTAGCAGTACCCTGACGTTCCTCTCTGCCGGAGGGATGGAAATCGACTTATCTGACATGTTCAATCAGTATAAAACAAATGACATTATCGCTGCAAGTCTGATATAAGACGAGTCAGGACGCTGTTGGGTTTCTGTGTGTAGAGTATCGTGACTCTGTGTCTGGCTGCTGCTGAGCAGGGTGATGGGAAAGGGGAGCGGTTTGAGCCCCCTACTGGACAAACCATCCACATCTCTAACACAATAGCACCGGTACAGAGATAACACACACAGCACAACTAAAGCTTTTTCTTTTTTTTTTGATAGTACAACACCGTATACCACTGCCACAATGAACTGAAAACATTTAAACCTAGTAGGCTCGGTAGAAAAAAAAGACCTACTTTTAAAAAAAAAAACCCTGCAAATTCTTAAATCCATGAGTGTCTACTTTCATATGAGCCTTTAACCATATTACTGTGGAGTGTGACATCACAAATAAATTCAAAATTCAACACAGACAGCACAAAATCATTTCTTATTTCAAATCCAACCACATCAGCTTCACATCTGGTCCAATTTAAAGCACTCATGTACGCCTCTGTATACGGCACTCAGCAAGCGCTGATCTGTACATCGAGAGTCGGGTCAGCGCTGCTGAGATCCAGAAAAGTCGAGCTACGCGTGTTTACAATGCAGCGTTGATGGATTTTACATCAGCAGGGTGGCTGTTGAATAAACAAGAGGTCTGATTGGCCTATAGAGTCGGGGAAAAAAAAAAGTCTGGTTGTTTTTGAACGTGGAATACATCACAGTATAGAAAAAGTCTGAATAACAAAGTGATGGGCTTCGAGTCTCTGCTGCAAAGCACAATTCACAACAAGCCTCTATATACCAAATATCGGCGAAGATTTCCTACCATGGCTCATAAAAAATCTGAGGAGCAACCGGATGATGTCATCAAAACGCGCCAATCAAAAGCACCACTCGTTACGTCACAATTTATTCCAAACTTTATCGACCTCTTCCAGGTTCATCCTCTTTCTGTTTTAGGTACTTATAATTTATCGCATTTCCATTTGGGTTCATTTAAATAAAAAAAAGTACGTAACTAATGGATGTTACTTAACAAGTTAATTCTTGAAAAAGGAACTGCTAAAGTAGCTCCTACACTGACGGCGATTAAATAAAGACGTTAAGCATGGGTAATAAGTGTCTATTACAGAGTGTACTATTAGTAATTTGCTCAAAGTTGTAACAAAAGATGGCGCTTAATGGAGTTCAGACTGACTTTTTCTATACTACATCATTTCATCCTGCATAATAAAAAGAGAATTCACACTCCTCCGCACTGGATATAAAGGGAAATGTCAGTCACTCACGCGCTCTATAATAGCTCATGCTGGTCGGGAAAAGAAAAAGCTTTACATTGGGCTTTAGGGTTGTGCTGACAGACACGCTCCATTACTATTCATCTGGTACTAAACAAAGGCATCCGTGGCTCAGCACACAGAGAGTCCATTATCCACAGAGAGGCTCCCATTTGTAATACAAGTCTGGTCCACTTTTATTACAGCCCGCATTTCAATATCACCGCGTCAACACGCCGTCCTGTAGGGCTCCGAACCGATCCAGATCTGATCTGCCCATCTGCCTTTTGTGATCTTTGTCCAGTCCTCTCTGGTGGTCATATCCTTCTTCTGGCTCTGAACATTTCGCTACGCAATCATCTCTCATCATCAGTCGGAAGCGTCTTGACCCCTTCTCTTCCTCTCCTGCTATTCCTTGTCAAAGTCAACGTGATTTATTCTCATTCACATTTACGCTATAAGTTCCTTGCATTCAGAGTCGGGTGATACACCGGCTTAAGGTGATTAAAATCACCTGCGTACAGTTCACGTCTCCGGAAAAGTATGTTCCGGCGTAGAAGCGTCCAAGACAGACACTGTCTAGACGTTTAAACACAAACTAAACGGACAGATGGTGAGAACTGAAATAAATCTATTAGGAGTCTCGTATATCACCGATATATCGCTACATGAATAGTCCTAGTTGTAATTTTCACATTAATCACTGGTGTAATTTGAACAAAATGGCTTCCGCACTCGTTATTCAGCAGCACATAGAATAGAACAGCTCTTCATCCAGCGCAGACTGTTCTTTTGCTTTTTGTTTTTTTTTTTTCTTCGACAGATTGTGCGACTTAACAACGCTCCTGACTCGAGCTGATATCACACACGAAAAAAAAAATCGTTTAAAGTCGGAATCCCACGTCACCAAGACCCGCCTCTGTATTCGGCAAACTCCACCGCTCATGTGTAACTCTGACGTAACTTCTGAATAGCGCTACAGTCTGAATACTGATGTGCGCTTGTGTAACTAAACCACGCCACATTTATGGGAAATTCGAGCTGTTCTGGAGGGAGAATTGGGTGAAAGTTTGTTACCAGACCCTTGTGACATCTCAAATCATCTGAACTCTTGGTCCCGGTTGAAGGAAAACCCAAGTTCTCGCTTATCTCCCGCCAGACTCCTCATACAAAGTTCTTGTGAAATGTTTACATCAGGCCATCATAAACATCCAAACGCTTGACATCCAGAGAGCGTCAACTTTCATTTTTCCTTTTCCTACACCGATTGCGTCCCCTTTCCGAGCCCAACCCTAAGCCCACCCTCGTCCCTCACCAGCCGAATAATTATAGACGTTTATTATCTTCTGTTTCGTCTGGAGAGCGCGATGCCGTTGCCAACAGGCGAGCAGACATAAAGGTTAACGCCACCGATGCTCTCGGTTTCAGCCGTAATTGAGCCAGATGGGACCGGGCAGTGCCAGAGTTCACTCTAAATCAGTGTTTACACACCGATACACCCGAGACTGTCTCATTAGTGCCTCCTGCATCTGAAAGAAGCATACACTAGGCCTGCGGTGATCATTTGCACAGCGCCCAGGCCGGCAAAGGGACGCCGTCTAGGGTGGGGTGACTTCTCTGAGTCCGAGGTGCCAGATGCTGCCGAGGATTGTTTGGGTCCCAACCAGGCGCTGAGGAGCTTGATGGGTTGTTGTTGTTGTTGCTGTTGTTGAAAGTTATGTTAAAGGCATCAATGCGCCATCTGTAGGATAGGTCTATCTATGAATATTTCATGACCGGATAACAACTGGACTCTAAAACAATCTTCAAATTTGCTAACTTTTGTGTGTGTGTGTGTAAATATTATTGGTCTCGAATGGATCAGTGGAACAGTATGGAAGTGTATGCGAATGTTTTGATCATACCGCTTCACGCCGCAATGGTTATAGACCTCGCATCATATCGGGGAAGTCGTGTTTCAGGGTTAAACGTTAGCTTGCGTGAGTGCGGTCTATTTATGGAAAAAAACAAAAAACAAAAAAACGAAACACCTACTTCTGAGAAATGGAGAAAAAAAACCAAAACGATTGCAAAGCACAATATTAACAAACGATATATTACACATCTATATTGTGGATGAATTCATCAACACATTTCTTCAGATCCTGCAAAATACAAATGAGACAGAAGTTTGCATCCTCCAACTTTTTTTTTTGGTGTTGTTGAAAAAATAAGGAAAACACACTTCTCATGTAAGACTAACGCGTCCCTGGGATGAAAATGACAAGACAAGTGAGACGCATATGAGTCAGTCAAATACAGCGCTGTAATATTCTCACATTCCTCTCCGGCCGTGAGACGGAAGGGTGGTGGGCGTGTCTGTGGGCGGGGCAGATGGGCGTGACCCTTCAATCCCATAGATGTGATTGGTAAACGGGTGAATGAAATTTTTTTTTTTTTTTAAATTTGCTTTGTTTTCATGATGACATGAAAAATAAAAGAATAAATAAAGAATAAAGAATAAAGAATAAATAGAATAAATAAAGAAGAGCGCAGCTGCACGACATTGCTGGAAAAACGGGGAAACTGCAGACACACGTTTCTCAAATTTCAAGTGCCTTTAAATAAAGATTAATAATAGTAAGGATTTATTTGCATATATTTCTTTAATTATGTTGATGTTCATTTTTATTTTATTTTATTTTAGCGTCAGTGGGTTAAGGGTTGAATGTTTTGCATATATTACATTTATTTTATTAATGTTTTGTTGCTATTTTTTTCCTTAATTGTCTGTGGGTATAAATCTATATACCATCAGTAAATCTATTATTTATTCGATTTTATTCTACTGTTGAAGGACTTACATACATTTGAGTAGTTGTGTTAAATTTTTTTTTAACATTTTTTTTTAAATTATTTTTGCTGGAGTTTTTTCTTTTCTTTTCTTTTCTTTTGTGGACATGGAAAGTTTGGAATATATTTGGTGAATTATATTAAAGTTTAGCTGGAGAGGTTTTTTTTTTCTTCTTCTTCTTCTTCTTCTTTTCTAAATTGTCGAGGGGTTTAGACTTGAGTATTTTGAATATATTTGATGAATCAGATTCATCATTTTTAATTTTATTGTATTTAAATGTATTGCCCACGCTTCGAATGATGTGCATGTATTTAATTAACGATATAACCTGCTGGAGTCCTTCTTAAAAACCAAAAATAACAACAACCTTTTATTCAATTTTTGTTTTTTGGGGGTCCATGTGTTTAGGGTTGAAAGTTTTGCATGCATCTGATATATTAAATAAATATATATATATAAAACAAAATACCATTTTAAGATCTGTTGGAAAAAAAAAAAAATCCTCATAAAAATAAATGAAAAAATAAATACTGCTGCGAAGTTTGTTTAAGATTTCGAGTTCGAGACTCGTTTAATTGACCATTGGGTCAGTTGTAGGCCACGCCCCCATTTCCGTATGGACTCAGAACCGTGACTTTTTCAGTAACTCTGTTGAACGAAGCCGTTACGGATACACTTTGTCTGTTTCATTCCTGAGTTATCTGTCATTATCTGCGTTTAGTCACGTCTGCGAACGTGACGATGCTTATTTGAAGAAGAAATCGGTGTGATTTCACCGCCGGCTGCGAATCAGAGTGTGGATTTTGGATAGAAGAGAGATTAATAAGTGATTAATGCGCTCGGCAATCGGGGGAAGCAGATATAATAATCCCTTGTGTGAAACAAAGAAGCTCTGTGTGTTGCCTCGATTAAAAATGGCTGATGCAACACTGACTTAAAACATGTGCGTGTGGGTGTGTGTGCGCGCTCGACCCTCGGCTGTGCCGATCCCCGTATCTCACTTCATATTTCCGTTTCTCTATAATAATATCGTACGCATATGAAAAAGTAGGTGTGAAGTTTCACGTACGTCTGCGATCTTATCCGTGCGTGCAAATGCTGCTAATTTACTTCAGCGTGTCTTTCATTTTCTTGTCATTCTGTACAGATGCACAGCGGTTTTGTTGCCAAGGAAATGGTCACATTATGCAAAACACATTGGTTAAGGTTAAGGTCATTAAACACCTAAAATTATTCCTCGTTCAAATCCCAATAGAGAACACGCTAGACATAATAATCGCAAGGTTACAGCGTGTGTGTCCAGGGATCAGGGTTGTTCTCGCTACATGTTGACACGTGCTCAATGAGCACAGGATGTCAATGTTTGTTTTTGCAGTAACACCTTTTTTTCCTTCTTCTTCTTCTGTTTTTTTTTATTTTAAAGGAAGCTCCAGCAGGTAATTGGAGAGGAAGAAGACTTCGGTGTCCATTCAGCAAGAAGGTCCCTAGATGTAAAAAAAAACCCAAAACAAAACAGCAACTGCTGCTGGAGAACAATAAACACTTCTTGTGTAATGATTCGGAAACATATGTCCTCGGGGTCGCACTTTATTTATTTTCGACGGGACTTTTTATACACTCAGCGAGCTGCTGGTGTGTTACCGGTTTTCTACCGATCCGCTACGCTAATAATGTACAGCTGTGTTTTACGCGGAGACCTCCCGGCTACGAGATACGAACGGACAAATCGGATTTAACTCGTATATTAAAACGTGCCGAGAACCATCACGAGCATCTCGAGAATTGCAGTAACGTGTGTGTGTGCGTGTGTGTGTGCGTGTGTGTGTGTGTGTGTGTGTGTGTGTGTGTGTGTGTATCCTGAGACAGTAAATACATCCGGGGGAAGAAATTAAATTATTCATTTATGCCTCTTATACAACATTTCACAACATTCAGCTGAAAAAAGCGTTTACTTTGCAAATTCGTGTCACTGAAAGTCTCTCTTTTAAAGTGTGTGTGTGTGTGTGTGTGTGTGTGTGTGAGAGAGAGAGAGATCAGACGGCCGGTGATTGTTGTGTTCTGGGTATGGTAGTCCGGGGCGGCCATGTTTGAAGGCGGCGGTGTGTGTGAATATGTATAATTGATTGTATTTTATTAGGTTGAATGATTTGAATATATTTTATTGCTTGTGTTATAACTTTGCTGTGTTTTTCCTCCTCCTCTTCCTCCTTCTTCTTCTTCTTCTTCTTCTTCTTCTTCTTCTTTGACATCTCCGTGGGGTTTGGGTTGACTGATTTGTCGGGCCAAACAGGTGAATAAACATAAAACCTCAACAATAAGTGCAGTCACTTTTGATAATGGTGCGTCGTGATTTGCGCTGTAGCTACGACTCACGGCTCCCGCCGCCCTAAATAACCCGGGGTAGGAAATACGGACCGAAGAAGGAGAGTGTGAAGCGTGTTTTTTTTTTTTTCTTTCTTCTCTGTCAAACGTTATACAAAGTCACGTGAAATTTTATTTTAAAAAATGAACTTTAACACTGCAGTTATGGAATATTTACAGAATAATTACAAAACTTTTACGGAAGATTTGTGGAACAGTTACGAAACGTTTACAGAACATTTTACGTAACTTTTACAGAATATTCACGAACCTTTTATGGAAAATTTCCGGAATATTTACAAAACGTTTACAGGACATTTTTACGGAACGTTTACAGAATATTTATGGAACTTTTACAGAACGTTTACATAACTTTTATGGAACATTTACAGAATACTGACAGAACATTTACGGAGCTTTTATGGAACGTTAACGGAATATTACTTTATTTTTCTAAACTGTTTCTTTAATGACAAAGAAATTAAGCTCTTCTCTTCTTTTATCTTTTCTCTCCAGTGATCGGTTTTTCTCACCTAATTTCCCAGAAACTTTCCAAAACACAAGGCTTTTTAATTCCCGTGCCAGAAAAGTTCCTGGCCTTATTTACTATATTGGCATTAAAAATTCAGATAATGTGTCCACTTAGTTGGGTGATTGTGGAATGAATAAGACATGAGGTGGCGTCTGGCAGGCGGATAAACAACACTGACTGAGACAGAACACGTTCACTACAAACAAACACAAGCCATTTATTTAAAGGTGTCAGGAAGATTAGAGATTAGTCAGGACTCCTGAGAGTAATGAGGACCTACAGTCTTTAGGGAGCATCTGGTCCATACATATATATATATATATATATATATATATACAGTGTGTGTGTGTGTGTGTGTGTGTGTGTGTGTGTGTGTGTGTGACACCCAGAAATGGTGATTTTGGTCAGTTGTAGTTCTGATTTTTGGAAAACGTGTCGTCATCAAAATGAAATGATCTGAAACGTAGCAAATTTGAGGAAGGCTTTAGGCTCCGCCCACTTCATAATCACATACTGTGCTATATCCCTTCTTTATCTTCGTCAACGTGTGTGTGGGACATGTAACTAGGACTGAAACACACAACATGTCGACGGATCTCGACCGATCTCTCAACATGATAACAGTCTGATTTATGGAATTATAATAGAATTAAATGCATTTCTTTTTTTATATTTCTTTCTTTCTTTCTTTCTTTCTTTCTTTCTTTCCTTCCTTCCAGCGATCCATTTATTTTCCTCTTTTATTGCTCCATTTTTCTTTCTTTTGTTATTTTTGTAACCCATTATTTTTTCTTTCTTTCTTTCTTTCTGTCATCCATTATTTTTGTTTTATTCCTTTCTTTCATGAATTCTTTTCTTTGATTGTATTATTTCATTTCTGTTTTTTGACCTAAAAAATACCACAATACATTATTAAACATAGCCTTCCTTCCTCCCTTCATTTCTTTCTACCTTTCTCACTTCCTTCCTTCCTTCCTCCCTCCCTCCCTCCCCCCTCTTTCCTTCCACCCTTTATTTCATCCTACCTTCCTCCCTTCATTTCTTCCGACCTTCCACCCTCCCTTCCTTCTTACCTCCCTTCCTCACTTCCTCGCTTCCTCCCTTCCTTTCTCACTTCTTTCCTCCCTCCCTTCCCCCCCTTTCCTTCCTCCCTTCATTTCTTCTGACCTTCCTCCCTCCCTTCCTACCTCCCTCCCTTACTTCCTCGCTCCCTCCCTTCCTTTCTCACTTCCTCCCTTACTTCCTTGCTCCCTTCCTTCCTCCCTCCTTCTTTCCTTCCTCCCTTCATGTCTTCCTACCTTACTCCCTCCCTTCCTTACTTCCTCGCTCCCTCCCTTCCTTTCTCTCTTCCTACCTTCCTTCCTCCCTCCCTCACTCCTTTCCTTCCTCCCTCCCTCCCTTTCTCGCTCCCTCCCTCCCTTCCCGGGTGTAAAACATTTCCCTCAGCTGGTACATTCCTGTGTTATTTTGCTCCAGTGCTTCAGTGCGTGTTATGTGAAAGCAGGAACGCCGCTGTACACGTGTTTAGCGCACGTCTGCTGCGTGCTCTCTGCCACACACTCACACACTCCAATCCATCACACCAGCGTTTCTACACACACAAGCAGAGCTGGCAGGAGGATGAGGATTCAGTACGGCCGCTCCAGCGCTCTGACATTACGCTTAAAGGACAACACGCTCAATCATTTCACTTCATGTAAATATCAGGAACTCCAGCTGCTGGGCTTCACCCCGTCCCTGACCAGTGCACGTTTATTACTGCGCTTCACTCACTTTTATCCCATGGTCTGTCTGAATACTCCATTCTGATTGGCTGGAAGGTGTGCGTTAAAACCGTATATACCACGGGTGGTTCCGGTCCATTTAATCACCGTTCCAAATTAATGAGCTGCCTATAAACAACTGTAACCATAGCAACATACAGTTACTCTCACAGCTTCATTGTTAGTAGAGACACGACACAGATGCAGGCCATTCAAATAAACGTAATCTTACCGCACCTCTTTAGCTCTGTGTACGATTTAGAGCGAGCGGAATTGTAGCTATAACGACACGAATGTAAAATAACTAACGAAAACGAACCCTTATTTTGATCTCTTCAGTCAGACTTTGTGCTGCAAACATCAGTGACAGCTTTAACTCGTCAGTGCCGGCAGGTGATTGAGGTGTAAGTGGGATGATCCAGGGCTAGGTGTGCGTTACACCACTTTCATTCACTCCACTACACGTCAGGTGCGTCTTTACCGCCACGTCACGCGTTACGATCGTGTAACGCACACCTAGCCCGGGATTATCCCTTACATGTCACATGACCTGTGATTCTGACAAGCCCCACCCACCTCCGCCCACCTCTGCTGACTTCTGCCCACCTAACACATCCACTGTAGCAGATCTTTCTTTCTTTCTTCCATTCATTATGTTTCTGTATTATCCCTTCATCTTTTCTCTTTCATTATCATTTCACACTTTTCTTTCTTTCTTTCTTTCTTTCTGCACATAATTTCCTTTACTTAACCTTAATTTTTTTTCTTTCTTTCAGCCATTGATTTAATTATCCATTATATCCATTTCCCCCGATTTCCTCAACCTTTCTTTCTTTCTTTCTTTCTTTCTTTCTTTCTTTCTTTCAACCCATTTTATTCATTTGCTTTATTCAATCTCTGTTTGTTTGTTACTTTCTTTCTTTCTTTTTTGTCCTTCTTTCAGCTATTCAGTTTATCTATCCATCTTTTCTTTCATTATCCCATTTTTTTTTTCATTTCCTTTATCTGACCTTTCTTTCTTTCTTTCTTTCTTTCTTTCTTTCAGCCCATAATTGTATTGATTTAATTGTATTGATTAATTTGCTCGGTTTCTTTTATTCGTTACTTTCTTTTTCTTTCTTTATGTCTTTCAGCTGTTCAGTTCATCTCTCCATTTCTTCTCTTTCATTGCACTATTTCCTTTTTTTTTTAATTTTTATTTTTGACATTTTTAGTCATTTTTGAGCTGGAAATTTTCTTATTCTATTTGCAGACATAAATACTTAAAATTAGTGAACTGATCTGGCAACAGAAACAGACAGATACTTCAAGCTCAAAGCGAATAAAAAATAAATAAGTCTATAAATGATTTAAATCTTATATTTGGTGTATTGTAATCTTACACCAGAATCAAAGATTCATTTGAATATAATGAAGTTGTCTCATTCTTTCTTTCTTTCTTTCTTTCTTCCTTCCTTCCTTTCTTCTGGTAAAAGTTAAAGCAATAGTTTGGGCAACGATGTTCGTGATGTTAGAAATCCAGCAGCAGAAGTGAAGCAGTTGTTTTGTTTAGTGTGTGTGTGTGTGTGTGTGTGTGTGTGTGACATTGTCGGCTCTTTAAATAGCTGCCGTCGTGTTTCGCTTGTGCTTCGACTGCAGATGTGGGACTCATTTAAGAGATAGCCGAAGACGAGAGGAGTTCGCTAAACGCAGCGGCTAATTACTCATAAATTCGTTTGCTCAGCATCCCCGCGCAGACCGAGTGGCTGGAGTTCTTCTCTTTGTTTGATTATTAGTTCCTCGGTGCCTCGGGGGAGCCGTAGCAACTCCGGCTCTATTAGCTTCAACAACACTTAACTCTTAGCAATATGAACCTCTCAGTAACGACAGAAGGAAAACATAGTACGCTCCGCTAGCACAAAACTTCCGCACGCTATTACCCGCCTTCCCGTCTCCAATATTCCGGGCCGAGAGCGAGCAGGCCCCAGTGTAACACTATGGATAATGATATGGCATGAATCAATGCTTTATGGCCCCCTCGGATTCCTCAATCACACCGAAGCTGATCAACATCTTTTGCATCATTACGCGTGCGAGGCGGATGGCGGGAACGGCGTGATCGGCGAGGAACGAGAGAAACGCCTGTGTCTCCCTGAGAGGAGCGATTAGAGACCGGAGAACGGAAAAAAGAAAGCGTGATTGACTTAATGAGGAGCGAGTTCTCGGATGGTGGAAGCGTTTAGCTGCAGAAAGTTTCAACACTGAAGAAACTCTTCTGAATTGGGAAGATTTCGTGTGAAATGGCTGCCAGCGGCACGAGCCGTCCTGAAATGGACGTCTGATTCTGTTCTGATTCCAAATACAGCCAGCATCAGACCTGTCTAATCTCCAACGACTGCTTCTGGATCGCTAACGTAGTTAACGAGTAATAAAAGCCTGTATATTATCCCTCCATCTTTTCCCTTTCATTCAGTCATTCTTTTATTCCGTTACTTTTGTTTTTCAATCTTTCTTTATCCATACCTCTATCCTTCCTTTTATTTAGAGTCAGCTCTCTATTTCTTTTTTCTTACCTTCATCCATCTATACTTTCTTTTTCCTTATCCAATTTTCCCCATTTCCTCAACCCTTCTTTCTTTCTTTCTTTGAGTCGACTTAATGTAATGCAGACTTTTGCTCATTTTTTAACTTTTTATTATATATCCCTACATCTCGTTCATGATCCCATTATTTTTTCATTTTCTTCATCTGACCCTTCCTTCCTTCCTTCTTTCTTTCTTTCTTTCTTTCTTTCTTTCTTTCCCAGTCCATTGTCATTTTCCATTTCATACCGCTATCCTTTTTCTTCTTTCCCCACTTTTTTCTTACCTTCATCCATCCATATTCATTTTCTTTCTTTCTTTTTTAATTCATTATCATTTTCTTTTTATACCTCTATCCTTTTTCCCCACTATTTATTTTTTCTTACCTTCATCCAGCCATACTCTTTCTTTCTTTCTTTCTTTCCTTCTTTCTTTCTTTCTTTTTTCTTTCTTTCTTTCACAACCATTACTTTTGTTCTATTTTTTTATTATTTATCCATCATCCATCTCTTTCATGATCACGTTATTTTTTCATTTTCTTCATTTGTCTCACCTTTCTTTCTTTCTTTCTTTCTTAAATGTGAACTTTATTCTCAGTCCAAGTCAACTCTAACACACAAACTCCGTCTCTGATGTTTTACAGTTTTATAAACTGTTCATAGACAGCAGTGTGTCTCAGAGACAGAAACCACAGCAGCACATCTGTCTGAAACTCTGAACGCCTCCACAAAGCCAACTGATAAACTACAGGCTATAAGCTATTACTTGTTAGCTACTTTAGCCTTGTAGCTTCAGTGTGTGTGTGTGTGTGTGTGTGTGTGTGTGCACGTGTGTGTGTGTGTGTGTGTGTGACATGCCTAATTGGAGCCCTGTTCCTGTGATAATGGAAAGACCTGGAGAGCGGACAGATGCTGCGAGACCCCAAAGGCCTGCGGTTTGGCCGAATTCTCAGCGCTCAGGTGTTAATTTATGCTGCAACACCACATTTCCCCCCTGAACTGCACCACGGCAGACCCCAGGGCACTCCACGGACAATCTCATTTACTGGTGAGAATAAATAACGGCCCCCCTCTCCCTCTTCTGTCCCCAACAACAAGATACGAGCTGAAATATGATTTTGCAGAGTGCACAGAGGATATTTTATCAGGACTACAACGAAAGGGGAGGTTCTGGAGGCAGGGAGCTGTAACTGTTCACTCATGGTTAGATGTGTGTGTGTGTGTGTGTGTGTGTGTGTGTGTGTGTGTATTATCATGTGGAGGCTAATTGCGTAGACAGTGTTGGGAAGTACTTAGCATTAGAGTCCAAAGGTTTATTTTGTCATTAGACTGCTCTCACACTTGTGTTTATTTATTTATGAATTTCTTTTCTGAAAAATGCCATCTAGAATGTTTATTTGTGCTGATATGCAAACAAACAAACAAAAAAAACCCAGCTCACTGTAACCATAGCAACACGCTGACCAATCCTAGCTAATATCAGCTAACTAATATTGGTTAATGTCCCATGTGAAAAGGAAGCATATTTAAGTGCTTTAAAAGTACATTTGAAGTTTGTAAAGAATACTAAACGTAGGTTTTTCTTTTCATGCACTTTATTAAAATACACATTAAATATACTTTTCTGTATTTTTCAAAAATTGCACTTTAACGTAAACCACTATCAGTTCAAATGAAGCGTATTATATAAACACAACATCTTAAAGTAATACATTTTTAATTCCGCTTTAGTATGTTGTAAGGAAAGACCTTTTAATAAGTGTATTTTTAACATGCATATATAAAAGTATACCTTTTATTTTTCAGATTATGATGTAATGTATTGGGAGGGGTTTCGGTTATGATGTAATGTATTGGGAGGGGTTTCGGTTATGATGTAATGTATTGGGAGGGGTTTCAGTTATGATGTAATGTATTGTGAGGGGTTTCGGTTATGATGTAATGTATTGGGAGGGGTTTCGGTTATGATGTAATGTATTGGGAGGGGTTTCAGTTATGATGTAATGTATTGGGAGGGGTTTCGGTTATGATGTAATGTATTGGGAGGGGTTTCAGTTATGATGTAATTTATTGTGAGGGGTTTCGGTTATGATGTAATGTATTGGGAGGGGTTTCAGTTATGATGTAATGTATTGGGAGGGGTTTCGGTTATGATGTAATGTATTGGGAGGGGTTTCGGTTATGATGTAATGTATTGGGAGGGGTTTCAGTTATGATGTAATTTATTGTGAGGGGTTTCGGTTATGATGTAATGTATTGGGAGGGGTTTCAGTTATGATGTAATGTATTGGGAGGGGTTTCGGTTATGATGTAATGTATTGGGAGGGGTTTCGGTTATGATGTAATGTATTGGGAGGGGTTTCAGTTATGATGTAATTTATTGTGAGGGGTTTCGGTTATGATGTAATGTATTGGGAGGGGTTTCAGTTATGATGTAATGTATTGGGAGGGGTTTCGGTTATGATGTAATGTATTGGGAGGGGTTTCGGTTATGATGTAATGTATTGGGAGGGGTTTCAGTTATGATGTAATTTATTGTGAGGGGTTTCGGTTATGATGTAATGTATTGGGAGGGGTTTCGGTTATGATGTAATGTATTGGGAGGGGTTTCAGTTATGATGTAATGTATTGTGAGGGGTTTCGGTTATGATGTAATGTATTGGGAGGGGTTTCAGTTATGATGTAATGTATTGGGAGGGGTTTCGGTTATGATGTAATGTATTGGGAGGGGTTTCAGTTATGATGTAATTTATTGTGAGGGGTTTCGGTTATGATGTAATGTATTGGGAGGGGTTTCAGTTATGATGTAATGTATTGGGAGGGGTTTCGGTTATGATGTAATGTATTGGGAGGGGTTTCGGTTATGATGTAATGTATTGGGAGGGGTTTCAGTTGTGATGTAATTTATTGTGAGGGGTTTCGGTTATGATGTAAGTTACTGTGAGGGGTTTCGGTTATGATGTAATTTATTGTGAGGGGTTTCGGTTATGATGTAATTTATTGTGAGGGGTTTCGGTTATGATGTAATGTATTGGGAGGGGTTTCAGTTATGATGTAATTTATTGTGAGGGGTTTCGGTTATGATGTAATATATTGGGAGGGGTTTCGGTATTGGGAGGGGTTTCGGTTATGATGTAATGTATTGGGAGGGGTTTCAGTTGTGATGTAATTTATTGTGAGGGGTTTCGGTTATGATGTAATTTATTGTGAGGGGTTTCGGTTATGATGTAATGTATTGGGAGGGGTTTCAGTTGTGATGTAATGTATTGGGAGGGGTTTCGGTTATGATGTAATGTATTGGGAGGGGTTTCAGTTGTGATGTAATGT
This sequence comes from Ictalurus furcatus, assembly GCF_023375685.1. Lineage (NCBI taxonomy): Eukaryota > Metazoa > Chordata > Actinopteri > Siluriformes > Ictaluridae > Ictalurus > Ictalurus furcatus. The sequence goes on from NC_071281.1 coordinate 17,920,322, forward strand.
ATTGGGAGGGGTTTCGGTTGTGATGTAATTTATTGTGAGGGGTTTCGGTTATGATGTAATGTATTGGGAGGGGTTTCAGTTATGATGTAATTTATTGTGAGGGGTTTCGGTTATGATGTAATATATTGTGAGGGGTTTCGGTATTGGGAGGGGTTTCGGTTATGATGCAATGTATCGGGAGGGGTTTCGGTTATATGTAATGTATTGGGAGGGGTTTTGGTTATGATGTAATATATTGTGAGGGGTTTCGGTATTGGGAGGGGTTTCGGTTATGATGTAATATATTGGGAGGGGTTTCGGTATTGGGAGGGGTTTCGGTTATGATGTAATGTATTGGACGTCATTTGGTACAGATACCCAATGCCATGCAAATTGTGCTTAACGTAGTCTGAATATATTTCCACATTTCTAGCGTTTCCTCTTTTTCGATTACTGCCCCCTCCTGGTGTGGAGGGTACGACAATATCCTTTCAGACAGCCTCAGAACGTGCGTGTATTCCACGGTGATGTGTTCGTGAGAGAATCAGAGGTGAGCGGTTTGCCTCGGCTGACTCTAGTTGCCCCATGTAGGGTCCAGGTTTCCATGCGAACCTCTCGCTTAGTCCAGTATCTTTTTGTGTGTAAGAGAAATCTGCTGTTTTTAAAACAATACCTTATGAGCGTGTGTCACCGTGGAGGCCGATTCGAAAGCACTGCTTACTCCAGACTGGTCACGCCGTCTGCGCTTTGTTCTGAAAAAAAAAGCACATTTTTCTGTTCAGGGATTCGTATGAAGTCCTCAACGGCATGAAAGCCTGATAAAGAGAAGAGAAGAGAGAAAGGAAGATGAGATAGAGAATGACTGTTTAATTCATATCCAATGGTAGGAGAGAAAGCGAGGACAGTTCCTTTGTTGGCTGCTTTAATTATTATGCAGCCTTTTTTTTTTCTTCTTCCCAGAATGCCTTTCATTCATGTCAGAGAGATATAGAGAGTGACTTCAGCATTTTCTGGTGGCTATTATCCAGAGCGCTGATTAAACCCCACAATAAGCCACAAGGCACACTAAACGCCTCGCCATGCCTTTCAAATGTCCGTCCTCTACCGACTGTATGTGTCCTGGTCAAAATATCCTCATCAACTCATCCCTTGGAGATTGTTTACGAAATCTAATTTTTTAAATATAAGGTAATAGTAATATCCAGACCTGATGTTGTCTATTTAAAGCTGTTGTCTCTGTTGAAAATGTGGCATTATCATGGAGGCTACAGTATCCGTCCTGCTGCTTACATCGATAAAATATCACAGAGGGGGATCAACTTCTGAAAGTCAGACCCGCCGCCTAATAGACGTCTCGAACGATTTTTTTATTGCAATATTTATTCGGTTAAATCCGCCTGTTGCCATTTAGCACCACGTCCTGGTGTCCAAGGCGAAAATAAATCAATGGAGCACAATTATATGAGACAGGATGGGGGCATGGTGAGTTATTTTAGAAGTTCGGAGAAAGCAGAATAACTGAACTGTGTCCTGACTGTCATTAAAAGCGCAGTAACACTCTCCCACAGAATTATTACACACACTTTATCACACTTACAGCCAGGAGAAGAAGTCCAAGTGCTTTCCCTACTGTTTCCTAACTACAGATACAGCAGCGCCTCTCTGAAACCGTCCAGGCTTTAAATAAATAAATAAATAAATATAACAAGCTCTAATAGTAAAGAGCAGTTAGCTAAGAATAGTTACTAGGGATGATCCAAAGAAAGCAATGTCCAAAAAACTAATTAAACTAAAAAAAAAAAACCAATTAATATGAACCAGTCATTGGTTTCAGTTATCTTTTACTGGTTAAACTAGACAAATGGAACTTAGTGGAAAAGCATATGGCCCAGTTCCATGTGATGCATTTATAGAGATCATATCGGACCACAGCTAACAGGACATTTCTCTGAAGTCCAACTGCCACTGGACACATTACATCAGATCGAGACATCATTTCATTTCATTTCCTTTCATTTCAGAAAGCGTTTTAATCCACACTACTGCAAAAACAAACAAAGAGAACAAACACTCTCCAGTTCAAATTTCAACTCGCCAATTTGGGGTAGTAAGAGGGGGTGTGAGTGAGAGGGGGTGTGACTGAGAAGGGGTGTGTCTGAGAGAAGGTGTGACTGGGAGGGGGTGTGACTGAGAGGGTGTGACTGAAAGGGAATGTGACTGAGAAGGGGTGTGTCTGAGAGGGGGTGTGACTGAGAGGGGTGTGTTTGAGAGAAGGTAGGACTGAGAAGGGGTGTGTCTGAGAGGGGTGTGTGAGTGAGGAGGGGTGTGGCTGAGAGAAGGTGTGTGTCTGAGAGGGTGTGTGAGCGAGGAGGGGTGTGTCTGAGAGAAGGTGTGTCTGAGAAGGGGTGTGTCTGAGAGGGTGTGTGTCTGAGAAGGGGTGTGACTGAGAGGGGGTGTGACTGAGAGGGTGTGTATGAGAAGGGGCGTGACTGGGAAGGGGTGTGTCTGAGAGGGTGTGTGACTGAGAAGGGGTGTGTCTGAGAGGGGGTGTGTCTGAGAGGGGTGTGGCTAAGAGTTGCAAGAGTTATCAAACATTAAACAGTTATCTCTCTCCAAACAAAACAAAATATAAAAGAGGCAGAAATTCACTTCCTCATGATCAAATGTTGTTTTTAAAACAGATCTAAAATCAAACCGCGCTGTTCTTCTGTGTACGGAAACGCAGCTGAGACACAACCGGCGAGGATTATGTGCCATTAATTATTATTATTATTATTATTATTATTATTATTATTATTATTATTATTATTAACCAAGTCTCCATGGTGTCATTTTTGTCATTTTTTAAAAACCAGACAAATGACCTTGAGAACACGTGCGAAAAAAAAGAAAATCAGCTCATATTAAAACAAACATCCTCCTTTTAATAGGATTGAGCAGCGTCTTTTTGAATCGGTTCCCAAACCCGGAGTGGCCTTTGAACGAAACGAGCCGAGGGTCCGATACGGCTTCACGGTCAAGGTGAGAGCGAACACACGGCCGCTCGCGTCAGCTAAATCAAGGCTGACTCTTATTTCTTCAGGTGACAAAGCGGTGTGGCCTTCTGTGGCCAGAAAACGCTAAAATGTCCTGACAGAAAGCGTTGCAAGGGCTTGTGGGAAGGGCCAGTGGGAATCCGTGTGTGTGTGTGTGTGTTTTCTCTTCGATACGAATACAGTCTGAAGGTCAGAGAGTCCTCCCGAGACCTGTTTTTGATTCGATCCTATTTGTTTTCAAAGACAAATTCATTTCTCTTCAGTTTCAATAATTGTATTCAGAATTAGTTAAAGAATAAACGATGACGAATCCAGTGTCTATTTATTCGAGAAACTTTAGTTATTTTATAACCGCTGGGTTTTTAACTGCTTTTACAGTGCATTTGGGAATCGAATTCTTTGTATGGAATATATATATATATATATAATCGCACACGGCATTAAACCTAGCGATGTTTCTAATGCTTAGCTACTGAAAAATGAAGAGAGAAACCAGAAATTACGAATGGACTTCTCTTGGGTGGACAAACCAAACAGCCGGCGCTAGAATGTCTTGCTGTTCCTGTTGTCTCGGTGAGATAAACCACATATCAATCGAATCCATTTTTCTGAAGATAGTTCACCTTGTGCTTGTAATGACACCAGAAACCCAAAGCCATCACAGTGAGTCCAATAACGATTTTATTTTATGAGCGCAGACATGTTCAAAAGAAATAAACCGGATTGGACTCAGGCTACGTCCTTCTCCGAAAGCCAACTAGACACAACCTTTGTTGTTTTTCCGACTCCTTAGAGTGTTTTAAAAACCTGTCCGTTACATCGTATATCGGTGTCAGAGTTGTTGCCGAGCGACTTTGGTTTCCACGGTGACACCGTGAACGCTCTGTATCCGTCCCTAGGTTCAGTCGTCATACAGCACCATTTAGCACCTGATATCATCGTCTGACTTTTTCAGCAGGAAATTTCGTATCCGTATTCACAAAACGCCGGTCCGTCGAGACCGAGACTCTTACAAGGTTCTCACGCACCTGATCTCTCACACACCCGCTTCCTGTTTTCATTTATTTTATTGATTATTTTGGCAGACGCCCTTATCCAGAATGACTTACATTTATCTCATGCACACATCTGAGCAGTTGAGGGTTAAGGGCCTTGCTCAAGGGGCCAACAGTGGCAGCTTCTGACCTTCTGATCCATCCTGATGCCCTACCTCTGGATGGAGCTCTCATCAACTGGAGGCTACACCCTGGAGATCGCTGAGGACGGTACCGCTTGAAGTACCATGAAATGGTTTTGGACCTCCTCGATTCCACATGGACGTTCTCGCTGTGGTTGCTGGGACGACGGTTGCTGCGATGGCCTCGGGACTGCGATTACCACATGCAGTTTTACACTCAGGTCTCCTTTAGTGAACAGTGGACTAGTTCAACACACAGACTTCATATAAAACCATAATGAACTTTCCTTTACTCTCACACTATCCGTCGTTCCCCAGATGAGGACGGGTTCCCTTCTGAGTCCGGTTCCTCTCAAGGTTTCTTCCTCGTATCATCTCAGGGAGTTTTTCCTCACCACCGTCACCACCGGCTCGCTCAATAGGGATAAATTCACACACTTAAAATCTCCATCCTGTGTTTATACGTTTCTGTAAAGCTGCGTTGAGACAATGTCCACTGTTAAAAGCGCTATAGAAATAAAAGTGAGTTGAATTCCGAGCAGTAGACCAACACCTTAACCACTGAGCTACCGCTGCCTTCATGAGGCAGCTCTGATACACAGATCCTCCCGAAGTTTTAGAACTTCGTTTAGATCGCCGTTTGTCTTTCAGTCTTTGTTCTCCTTTCTAAAGATTCTACTCATGACTGCGTCCACCTGCCTCAATGAGTTCATGACAATAAGGACAAAAAGTGTTAATATGGGAAAGTTTCGATATTACTCAACTCACATTAAAATGGAAAGCTGAGATTTTTTGGGTAAAATAAATAAAGATGGAGTGAAATGTAAAGAGTTTGAGTGGACCAGTGGGGCAGAACATTGCTACTAAGTGAACAGAAAGTGTGTGTGTGTGTGTGTGTGTTTCTAACACTCCCTGACATCTTCCCCTGTTTTTTCCAGCTTAATTATCCAGACGTAATGTGAAGTGAAGTGTGACAGATTCTGCGCGTGATATTCAGCTCTCTGATGGAGGAAAATGTGTTCCTAACACTTCTGCCAGCAGCTGGAGTCCACCGGGACGCCGAGGACGAGAAACCGTGCCGCGCTCCAACGTCGTAATGAAGAAACGGTCAATTTACACGACCAAACAGCCAACAAAGCACATCTCGCAGTCCAGCTGTAATTTAGTTCTGTTTACATGCTCGGTTTTACGACTTTGGCTGTTTCTCGGTGAGACTGCGGCACCTCGGATGGACGTGAGCTTCCCGTACACCGCTACACACACACACACACACACATACACACACTGAGAAGGACAATCCCATGTTGTGTCCAGTGTCTCTCTGGTTTACTTTAGTTAGCGTTTAGTTGATTAATTTCCTAGAACAGCAGCTGCACCACAATTCACACGTTTTACGTTAATGCGCTCGTTCCCGTACGTTATCGTTTCTATAGTAACAGCTCATCCACAGGGACTTCTACGGCAGATGCTCCACGTAAACAGATTAAAACCTGTGCAATCGTTTCACGGAAGGAGTCTCCGGTGTCAGCGCTTTGTTTGGAACTGTCAGCGGTAAAGCTGTAACTTTACGTTTATCCGACATCTTCAGTACAGGGGAGTTTATATAAATGGATAAAAAGTAGTACGTTAAAAATGGTCATCTTTGAAAATCGCTGTAGTATAACATGAATAAAATGCTGGGGAAGTGCTGTAATAGGAAAATAATCAACTCTGCTTTCGGATCGCACTACCCTGTCGCGGATTATTTTCCTCCTAGAGCATGGCCCATCATGTGCTATTGTAATCCCTATTATAATCACTGATACAGTAGATTCATTACAATTCTTTTTCCAGCAAACAGGAAGTGACATCCGCGACTTGTCTGCTAGTGTTAGGAGTTTACCGTATTAGCATTTGAATGAATGATGCAATAAACATATCAAACAAACCGTGCGTGAACGTAAACAGGAGATTCAGACGCACGTCGGGGTTTTTTTTTCCCCCCCCGACGTTCCCAGACGATGAGCGCTTTTAGAGAGTTGGTTTGATCCCAGATCGGGATTAGCAGAATTGATTTCGGCTCTGCTGAATAAATCGCGCATCTTTTTTAGACTGACGATTAGAGGGAACATCTGGAGGACGAACGGATCCACATCTGTTAATGGAGCACAGCGCATGCCAAAAAGCGAAACCTCTGCAAAGCGACGTGAGCGGGCGGGAATGAGCGGAGAGCAAGATGGATTTAATAACGGCAATTAAGATTTTAATTAACCCCCGCGGTCTCTGGGCTTCTTTGCAGCAGAAGTGGGGAACGGCGTTTCGACTCTGCACTGTGGAGGTGATTTTAAACTGGTGAACTGCAAAGTAGTCGCTTTATTTACTATACGTTTAAGACACGCCTCTATAATATAATATGCATATTCGTATATGTAAATGACTTCAGATGAATATTTACAGAAAAGCATCTTTCAATTCTGAGAACGTCGAACGCTGGTATGACGTTTAATGAACGATGTTTTTTGTCGCTTGGGCCACTTCGGCCTAAACGACGGAGCAATTCATTAATCCAATCAGTCAAATGTAATAACAAGCATATTTAATCGTTTCTTTCTTTCACATTACAACTATATTTAATTTAGCGATCATTATATGTATCATCATTAAACCGCTTGACACTTTCATTAAAAGTCATTCAATGATTTAATCTCACAGCGCTTCAGGATTCTGGATTACGATTGGTCAGAAGGTGTTGATTCGTTTTCTATAACAGCGGCTCTGACGGTAGCGCAGGTTTATATTAATGCGCTCATTTTAATGCCATCGTTTCTATAGCAACAGCTCGTTCACAGGGGCTTGGACGGTGGACAGTCCACATAAACAGATTTTTTTTAAAAAGTGCCGATATGTTGAAGTTTTCTGTAAGGAGATGTTGTCAGAGGTGAAGCTGTAACTTTAGGTTTTCCGACCTCGTCAGGACAGACGAGTTTACGCTTCTTTGCGGTTTCTCGTTAACACGACAAGCTGTGTGTGTGTGTGTTTTTTTTTGTCTTATTAACTTCAAGGGAGAGAATAAAGAGATGTTGGTGAGGGAGCAACCGTTTATGGCTGCTATGACGTGAGCGAGAACAGGTACTGACTTGTTTCATGAAATCATTCAAGGTAACTATAAACGGATAAAAAATAAATACAGAAATAACAGACACCAGCGTGGTAATATGTTATCTAGGAGGAAAAAAAAAAAACGCTTTAGAGATACTGTTTTCTCGTTCACGTTTTATAATTCTACACTTCCACGAAAACAATAAAACATTCGTTCATTCATCGTTAACTAGTCGTGTGTCTGTCCAATTAAACTCTCTCTAGAATGTATATGTCCCGCCCCTTTGGAAGCATGGAGCTTTGTATTCCGGAATTTTCTACTGTAAGGATCTAAGTAGACTTCGGTGCTTGGACGCCTAAATATAATAACTTTCACAATGTGTGCTGTGATTTTCAACGCTGTAACAAAATAATAAACACCCCTGAACCCCTGGGATCCCCGACTCTACTTTGAGAACCACTGGTTTAGGATGTGGTCCTGGTTCTAGCGGACAGGAGCGGGTCACTCCGTATATAACTAGCTCGCTAAGCTACTCAGGATGGTTTCGATTGGGTGAGGGCGGGGCATGGTTCTCGGTCTCTCGAACGCTACTGGTTCAACATTCTGACTTCCTGTTTCAAAAAGCGAACATGTCAACTTACAGAGCAAAATCCTGGGGATATTTTAAAGGGTTACTCTGCTGTTTGAAGTTATATTTGAGTCACCGTGGCTTTTTTCATTCCTGCATGTCTTTACGCCAATTACAGCATTTTTTTTTTTCAGCGCTAGCATGACGCATCGGTCTCTTCCGTCTCCTCAGAGAAGAACACCCGTGCAGCTTAAAGTGATATAAATGTCTCTGAATGGCAGCATAAATCTGCATGATGACAAATGGCCTCCTTTGAAGTCAACGCCGTATCGGATAGGATACAAGGTTTGGGTTTTAAAAAGGTGTTGCCCACCTTAAATCCAGAAAGCGACAGCGAACAATGTCAGAGTGACAGTCTTAACTCTACAGCTATGAAGTGAAAGGGTTCACGGTGCACTTTTCTGAATAAGAATGTCACGGCCGCTTAGATTTACGCTCGGCTGTAACCCGTTACACTGACAAGCCAACGACGGCGAGCGCTGGGGCGAGGAGGGAAAGGGAAAATACCCGAAAAACACAAGCGATAAAGTCCTTGCAAATGAACATTTTTCTTGTCCAATGTGCGGCACAATTCATCACAATTCAGTGTCCGAGCCTGGAGTAATATATAAACTCGGCGCGCTTGTCTTGTTGCAAAAATGGAAATGGACTTCGAGAAATGAGCAATTTCCCCGCGGAAGGATCGAAAAAGGCGGCGAGGACGTACGCTCCCGACCTGTCATCAATCACACCGGACTCCAGAGAGGCCACAAAAAGAGAGAGGACGGCCATTGACAGGTGCTACCCCGAGCCTAATGGCACAAAAAGCCGAACAAAGAGAGAGAGAAAAAAAACGCACCAACTCGAGCGCTTCGGGAAAACCGACAGCGCTGTTAATTGCTCCTGTTCGCTTCCGGAATACAAAAAGCAGCTGGCTGGAGGCGCCGTCGCTTCCCAGATTATACACCCGAAACCAATTGCCTTCAGCTTTCCAATAGTAATTGAGGGAATGCAGTGTGTAACGGGTGACAATAAGAGATACCGACTGCGAGTGAAGAGACAGCTCACTCCGGAGCTAAATATACATTCAGGATGATAGTCACGGAAAAAAAAAAAAAACATGGACGCTTGAAAGCTGAAGGTCATTCAGTTGTGTAATTTGTATATATATATATTTTTTTTTGACATTTTCTCATGTCCTGAATGATACAGAGCAAAAAAAAAAAAAGAAAAAAAAAAGAAAAAAAGAAATGAGTCATGGCAAACTCAAACTCTTCTTTCTTTCTTTTTTTTATTACTCTGTCTGAATTTGATCATTTCAGTGACACACAAGCATGTAAAGATTTTTTTTTAAAAATGCTGAAAAATGTACACCAAGTTCCCTTTACGGGGAAACGCGCTTCATCGGCACGAATCGTTTTTCCTCTATGAAGTCTGCGTCTTTATTCTTGCTCTGGCTGCAGCTACGAGGCTAATTTAGCTAACGATCGATGGAGGGCGTTTACATTCTCACACACTCCGTTATCCATAAACATGGACGAAAAGGAAACAAAAATGGCAGAGATTTAAAAAAAATAAATAAATAATGCAGCTCCGGCAGTCTTTTTCTTCCTCAGTACGCCGATTAGTGTCACTCCACTCCAACGTCAGTCTCAGACAGAGGGCGTGGCCTATAGTACGAGGGCGGAGCTTGTACAAAAAGATTTGAATAAGAATGCACAGGTTGTAGGTAGGTTGTAGGTTGAATATATATATAGAAAGGAAGGGATGAAGTGAGGAAGAAAGGAAGGATGAAACTAGGCTAGCAATGTAAGATGTTATGCGCTGTGTAACTATAAACGGATAAAAATCACAATGTACTTCTCAATAATGAATTCATAACCTGCTCTTGTATAAGGAGGAATAAAACACTCCAGGACGTGGTGTAATAGGAAACGCAATTTAACATGTTATTTAACATGTATGGAAGGAGTCTCCAGTGTCAGCACTTCGGGACAGTCGGAGGTAAAGCCGTAACGTTAAGCTTTCCGACATCTTACGGACGGAAGAGTTTACGCTTTGGCGTTTCCCGGTAACGTGACAATCTGCGCTTTTTTTTTTTGGTCGTATTCATTTTAAGAGAAAGTACGACTGTAAACGGATACAATGTATGATGTGTTGTAAGTTGTTATCAATAATATGGAAGATATAGTAGCTGCAGCGTAAGAGGAATAAAACACGTCGGGGCGTGCCGGTATAGGAAAAGAATCACCTCTGGAGTGGGAACAGCCACTCTGCTTCATCACACCACCGTGTTGTTGATTATTTCCTCAAAACTGCATGACACACAGTGGTTTATTCCATACCTAGTCCATCTTCATCATGCGACTTCATCTCCGATTCCGTTTCATTGTATTCCAACCGGCTAATTCCATGGAATTCTTCATCTACAGGATTAAATGAACTCTTAATTAACATGGTGGAATTCAGCCGCGTGACACTGACTCTTAGCATAAAACGCGAGAACGTGTTAATTCAACCATGGGAATTTAATGTAACGCACGGAGAATAAATAAAACACTTGAGAAAAGTTTCAAAATGATTTCAGTGTGTTCAATTAACGCCGGATAACTGAATTAAACTCGACACCCGGGGTCTTAGCTCCGCGCTTTATGCGTTACTAATGCTGTAGATGTTAACGTTAAGATTATATGAAATAATTGAACACTGAGTATTCATGAGCAGCTGTAGCTGTGTAGGTGTGTTTACTCGAGGTCTACAGCACTGCTGAAGAACATCTCACTAACGCTGGGGAAAAGTTTGACATGTTAAAAAAAATAGAATCAAATAATAAAACACGCTACTAATTAATTACTGAGGAGCTAGTGCTACTTTACCCTTGAAGGTCTTTCCTACGTTATTAGCATCATTAGCGACTTACAGCCGAGTATCTCTTTAAGATTTAAAAAACGAATATGAAAAACTGGACTCAAAGAGCAAGAGGAAGGAACGTCTGGGGTTCTCCGTGTGGCAGCGCAGGTCAACAGCAGCCGCAGGGTTTCTGCTTAATTACATCAAATACACGCTGTTTGAAGGGCAAACGTAAAAAAAACCCCCAAAAAACAAACACTTCATGTTTCGCCTGCGGTGCAGCTGGATATCGTGTTCACGCTGATAATTCCTGAGTGGCGGCTGGATGGAAAAGATAAAGACGAGAAAGAAGATACAGTGCTTTGTGAGTGAAGCACAAGGAGAAAACCAAATACACAAAAACACATAACATAGCAGCTAGCCATGCTAATACCGCTAGGGTTATGCTGATCAAAATGTGCCAACGTGCTAACATGCTAACACGCTAACACACGACACTGTATTAACGTGGACCGCAATGAAAGTCAACACCGAAAAAAGGTATTTAAGCACGTAAAAAAAAAATCAAACGCCACGTGTAAAGCGCACACATACATGTGATTCCACCATCAGGTCGTTTTACGGCATTTAAATGCCGTTTGAGGACGTTTGAAGGTCTATTTGTGGTCATTTGTAAGTCCTTTCTGGCTATGACGCGGATCATTCTGATTCCACCACCATGCCGTTTCAGGTCATATAAGTGGCACGAGAGGTCATTTGAAGGTCACCGGCATGTCCTATGTCGTTTTAGACCATATCGCGAGTTTCGTTTCATATCGTTGAAACGTCACTTCAGATCATCTGAAGGTCTCGCCAGTAGATTTAAGAGTCATTTCAGGTTGTTTGAATATCATTTAAGCACGTCACCGGTCGTTTCGGATGACTCCACTTTCATTTCAAGTCATTTAAAACTCATTTGGGGTCATTTCAAGGTCATCTTGCATGTCACAGGTAAGGGTTTCATGCAAGCTCATTTGAATATTATGTGATTCCAGGATTAAATCACTTCAGGTCATTTCAAGGTCATTTCAGGACACATGTGGCAATTTGTGATCATTTAAATGATCCGAAAAGCGCTTTATATGACCTAAATGACATTCAAATGTTATATGAGGTCACCTGAAGGTCATCTCTAGCCTTTGTATTTCAACTGTAATGATAATTACAGGTGCAAATAATGTAATCAATTTGAAGGTCATTTGAATGCCACTGGTGGCCATGTGAAGGTTATTTCAAGTCATTTGCATGCCACTGATAATTAGGAGTTTCACATTCACTTTGAGTTTAGTTTTGTTTGAGTTTCACTTAAGTTATATCAGAGGTCATTTGAAGGTCATGCGATTCCGACACTAGGTCACTTCGGGTCAATTGGAGATAATTCGCCTATTTTGTGCAGAATCAATTCAAACATTAAAAACAGGAGTTCTGCTGAAAAATGAAGCAACCGAAGGTGATGTGTCGGTAATTTCACGAATATTAAATCACTCAAAAAATCACGCCGCGTGCGAGTTGTGCAACAGCGTCTTTTATAACGATCTTCTGCGCTCCTGCTCAGTGGTGGATTGATCCGATTACGCGCTTTATGATATAGCTCGCTAACTCGTTTAATTAGAGCCAACATGAAACGATGAAATGAGTCATAACGAACTTACCTGAGGTAGAGCAGGAGGAGACGAGGGAGGGATGAATCTCCTCGTCTGACTCCTCCACTCGCTTCTCACCGCCGTGAGGAATAACAAGACACGTACAGTACGGCGTACCGTCATAACAGATCGCCTTTGAAGATTAATGAACTAATTAATGGCCACGCCTTTTTATTTAAAGCCCACTGCACGTGTATGCTGTCAGGCTCGTATGATCGAAAACTGCATGTCCGTTTTAGATTCGCTCCGCCGCTCCCTGGTACGCGTTTTTACTCCCCGATTTACACCTTCAGTACCAAAACAAGGTCTTTAATCTTGCAAAAACGTTCGCAGAGTGAGACATGCAACACAAATAGCACATCGCAAAATAAACAGATTTAAATGAGAGGCGTTAGTGCTCGGCAGCTGCCGTGTACATAATGATGTATACCAATAACTAGTAAAAGATTCAATTCTTTGAAATGAACTGCGAAACAATGAAGTATGAGGAAACTACATGCAAATGCAACCCCGCCCCCCCGCCCCCCCACAACCATACCGCGTATTAGGCTTGACGTCATATTATTAGTATTATTTTCAACTCCTCGTCTGTTTTAAGCAGATTTCTAGATTCTGTTGAAAAACCTTGTCTTGGACTCTTTTACTAAAAAAATGTAAAAAATCGAGCAATCCCGGAGATGTCTACTACACGCAGGTGATTCGAATGATTTGAATATGGACCTCAGAAAACCCCACGTTCTGTCGCCGAATCGGAATAACGTAACTATACAGTAGATCCCGCTTATCATGTTGAACGATCTAAACAGAACCTGGTCCATCTGGGGAAAAGTCTGTGAAATGGTGTATTTATATCGACTGGATTTCCTGATATGTTATGTACCGTTAAAGCGGAACTTGAATAAACGCTTGACTTCATGCCCATATTGCTATAATCATCTTTTTCTGTTTGAATTATGACTCAGATTTTGATAACACTGCCCCTTTTCCTCCTGCGTTCAGAGATTTATAAGTGATTGAGACAGCGTTCTCTGACTCATTAACTCAGCACGCTTTCAGCGATGCTAAATTTCCAAAGGATTAAGTGCACGGCTCTTTCTCTCATTTTTTAGGTCTTCGGCTCGAAAATCGGCTCAAGCAGGGAGCATAATGAAGCGAGCGATGTTTAATGGATCAGCTTGGTTTAATGTGTAAATCAAAAGAGCTAGGCTCGAACAACCATGCCGGAAATGCTCAGGCCGTTCAAGATAATCTCCACCATGTCATTGGTGTTGCTTCTTGATTGATTGATTGATTGATTGATTCATCTAATTGTTTGTTCGAATTCAACCTCATGTGTTGTGATGTACTGTATACCATCCAGTGCTGACTAGCAATTCAACTTTCAAAGCTTATGACTCTTGAATCAACTCTGACTCTTGATTCACGTCATAAGCCCTATTTGGATGGGATTCATTTTCCAGGAGTAATTCCACTATTTCCAGGTTCTTGCCTGTGATGAAAGTGTTATTATTATTATTATTATTATTATTATTAGGGATTAAAACATTCTGTGTCATGCTGTTACAGTAAAATAATCAGCGACAGGGTGGTATGATGTGGGCGGAGTTACTGTAACCATACAGAAGCTGATTATTTTCCTATAACGGCCCATCCCAATCTGTTTTATTCCGATTATACCACAGCAATAAGCCAACAACGACAATGTTTTATTTATTAAAGAACAGCATGTCATAATTTTTTTTTTTATCCATTTATAGTTACAGCTAATGCTGTGGAACTTCTGAGAAACAAAGTTCTTGTTCTCGCTTATAAAGTTATAATTGTCAAATACACCAAAACATTCCAGCCACCAAAATGTTCATGTTAATGTTTTGACTTTAACTTTAATTCTCTCTCTCTCTCTCGCTTTCTCTCTCTCTCTCTCTCTCTCTCTCGCTTTCTCTCTCTCTCTCATTCTGTCTCTCTCTCTTGCTCTCTCTCTCTCTCTCTCGCTTTCTCTCTCTCTCTCTCGTTCTGTCTCTCTCTCTTGCTCTCTCTCTCTCTCTCGCTTTCTCTCTCTCTCTCGTTCTGTCTCTCTCTCTTGCTCTCTCTCTCTCTCTCTCTCGCTTTCTCTCTCTCACTCTCTCTATCTCTCTTTCTCTCTCTCTCGTTCTGTCTCTCTCTCTCTCGCTCTCTCTATCTCTCTCTGTCTCTCTCTCTCTCTCTCATTCTGTCTCTCTCTCTCTCACTCTCTCTATCTCTCTGTCTCTCTCTCTCTCGTTCTGTCTCTCTCTCTCTTGCTCTCTCTCGCCCTCTCTATCTCTCTCTGTCTCTCTCTCTCTCTCGTTCTGTCTCTCTCTCTCTCTCTCTCGCTCTCTCTCTCTCTCTATCTCTCTTTCTCTCTCTCTCGTTCTGTCTCTCTCTCGTTCTCTCTATCTCTCTCTGTCTCTCTCTCTCTCGCTTTCTCTCTCTCTCTATCTCTCTCTCTCTCTCTCTCTCTCTCTCTCTGTGGTGTACCTGAGAACATTTATAAGTTATGTAATAAACCACTGATTATGGACAGTATCGGAACAGTTCATTTCCCCTGACAGCGCTACTGTACTGTTTCCTGAGTGAGTTATATAATACATCTATTAGAGGCCATTTTATAGCTGTACATTAATTGTTAAATCTTCAGCTGGCCCCGGAACCTCGGTTCGTGATCTCATCTGCGGGTTCACGCTGCTGGTGATTGATAGAGCAGGAGTCGAGCCAAAAAACTGCAATTAAAGCTAACTCGAGTGCTATTCTTATTGCCCCTTTGTTATGCATCGCATACTTCCTCTTCATCATCCTGCAATTATTTTGATGAGCTCGCTCTTAAAACCAAGGAGAAATCTACAGCGTGATATGATGTGTGCAACAGAGAAGGAGAAAGGCCGTGACGTGCGAGCTACGGTAGCAAGGATTGCTCTTTTTCGCATTATTGGAAATCTATCGAGCCTGAAATACTTCAGGTCGATATGAAGGGGTGCCAAGACTTTTTCCCACGCTCAGTATGAAAGATCGCTCCACGGAGACGGGACGTATTAGCGTAATCTCCTTTAAGCTGAAACCTTCCTCGGGACGTGTCCTTTATATAACTACGTGTACGCAAATACCTCATTCATTTCGTGTACAGACCTTAACGATAAACGCCAACGCTGTCATGAAGTTCTGAGTTCCTCAACAGTTCTGTACATTACCCACAATGCCGTTCGACTACCTACTAATAGTGCTGCATTGGCCCTTTATTCAGTCCTCGCTTCATCTCGTCTCATCTAACGAGCGTGATGCAGCGGCGCTTTAGTCATTTGGTCATTTGGTCCGTCCAGCTCTCAGAAAATATCATGCTCTAATTCTTGGTCTTATACACGAGTGTGTTTGCTAGCGATCCTTCATCCACGTTGGTATTTTAGTGACTTTCATCAAATTGGAAGGAAAACAACTGAAGGAAATTGTGTTTTAGGGATTTTATCGGCTCGTCGGATGTGTATAAAGATGAAAGTACGTGCATTTGTAACTTAAGGGCCGAAAGAACGTTCGAAGAATAATTACAGGTGTTTTAACAAAGAAAAATAAATAAATTAGGGCACTGAATATGATAAATCTGTCCAGACGTCTCGGAATATCAATCGCAGCTCAGACACGTCTCGACTACAAAGTGTACGCGTCTCGACTGATCATCAAAAACGCGTTGTTTCTGTGGTGAGATGTCCAGCACGCGTATTCGAATATACATTTACTGTCTGATGCAATGTTTTGCAAGACGACACAAAGCGAAGGCCTCATTTGGTTAGATGAAAAAAAGCAAAGGAAAAAAAAAAGAAAAGAAAAGAAAAGAAATGCAGTTTAGGGGTCCATAGTAATTAGTGGCTAATCTTAGCAATTACCATTATTATCATCGTTGGAAAGGAAAGTGTTTGTAAGAAAGCAACATTAAACTGATATTACGCTCAGTTCCTTATTAAAATCAAAAGGGAGCAATTATGTCATTTTGTGATGAATCACCGCTAAGACGTCTTTCAAAGCCTCCCGAACATCAAATACGAGACGCTCTTTTTTTTTATTCCCGCCTCACATGTTTTTTTTTTTCTTTTTCTTTCTCGGAATAGTCCCGTCACGCTCTGGATCCCTGTGACAAATCCAGCGTAGGTCCCATCATGCCGAGAAAACACAGTGCTGCAAATCAGCTTCCTGTAGAAGTCCTATAGAACAGAAACGCTGTGGGTTTTGTGCTGTTGTTGTTTTTTTTTCTATTTTTTTCTTTTCACAGCCGTGTAAAAGAAATATATTTCTGGATCGAGGTCCAGGCTGTGATCTTCTCATCATGAGTGCCTTTTCAAAACAAAACAAAACATCAGCGTGGAAAAAAAAAAAAAAAAAAAAAAAAAGAAGAAGCTCATTTTAATAATTCAAGAGTAGCCTCTTAACCAAAGCTGGAGGTCAGGGGGTCTTCCGTTTGTTTCCCCGAGCGCTGGTGGGGAAAATCAGCGTGGTCTCAGGAATGCAAATTGGTAAGAAATCACACTGGTGTGTGGTGAGTTATGAAAGGTTAAAGCAGCGCTGAGCGTGTCATCTTAAACCGTTCGAATAACATATGTTGAATAGGAAATTGTTTTTACCGCCTCATAAAAACAACAGAGGGACGTCTATTTCGCTTTAAAGTGAAGAATAAATCACTGTGTGTGGTGCTGGTATAGGAAAATAATCAACAACGGGGTGGTGTGATGTCGATTCTCTGTGACCAGCCTGAGGTTGATTATTTTCCTTTACCAGCACCACACAGAGGGGTTTATTTTTTACTTTAATGCGGAATGAACGTCCTTCTGTCATTTTTACGGAAGGAGTCTCCAGTGTCAGTGGATAAAAAGTGTGACGTTTTTATTTAATAAATAACAAATCATGAGAAATTGCTGCGGTATAAGAGGCATTAAAACGTTTAATGCCTCTTTAACGTTTAAAGTTAAAACTTGGACTTATAGGAAGATCACAGACTTCAGTGAGGTAACAGTAACTCCACCTCCTTTTGATTGTTTTCCTATAATAACGTTCTATTCCTTATCGAGCCGGTGGAAATACTGTGATATACCGTACGTCACCGACCCTCTTCCCCGAGATCTACCTTCCTGCGGATCTCCAACCAAACTCCGACACACCTGTTTTCATTGATCAAGAACTTCTTACTGGAATGGTCAGGTGTGCAGGATCTTAGTTGGAGATAAAGTCTTCATTAAGGTAGATCTCCCAGGAGCAGGGTTGCTGATTACTGCTGTACAAAGCAAGACGATCTGACTTGGACTGAGATTGGATTAGTATCAGATTTTCATGATGTTTCATTTCTGAGAAATCCATGTCGCTGTTAAAGGTGAATTCTGTCCACTTGGCAACCATCTTGGAGACGCCCCTGGAATGGTTTTTCCTGTCATTAAGAGATCAAGATCATGTTTAATTGAAAGGGGAGATACATTACTTCTAAAAAAGCAATTTTACTGAGGGGGCGGGGCTTATATGAGTAATGAGTAATGAGTCTTTATTGGTCACATATACATTAGAGCACAGTAAAATTATTTTCTTCGCATACCCCACCATGTTAGGAAGTTGGGGTCAGAGTGCTGGGTCAGCTATGATACAGCGCCCCCTGGAGCAGAGAGGGTTAAGGGCCTTGCTCTAGGGCTCAACAACAGTTGGCAGCTTGACAGTGCTGGGGCTTGAACCCCCGCCCTTCCGGTCCGTAACCCGGAGCCTTAACCACCAAGCCACCACTGCCCCGCACCATGTTACGCCTTGTTACGCTCTGCACTATCCGTCCTGGCCTCGCTACACTAATGGATCTCTAGATTCAAATATATGTCGATGTCTATTCGTGTGACGTTCCCTCGGGTGTACGGCGTTGTTAGCGGGATGCCATTTGGATTTACGTTTCGTTGGTAAAATAGAAGGGTCGGGAACGACAGCGTGCAATATTTTGGCATGAATGGGTATTGATGCGATGCCACCCTGTGCAATCGAGTACCGAATTCCTTCCCCATATTCCGCTAATTCATTTCTTTCCCACCATTTTTTTTATTATTATTATTTTTTTTTTTTGCAAAGGCCGGAGCTCCATGCAGAGCAAAAATCAATTTGCCATCTCGGATTGTCATATTCCCCCTCACCTACCCGCCTGCCTGCAATTATTGTCTCCCAGGCACTTCTTGCTGAGAAAGGCTCCCCTGAGTGGCAATCCATTTTTTATAAGCAGACAAACCCCCCTTTCATAGACACACACACACACACACACGCTCATACACACATAAACTCATGTGGAGTAGAAGATTAGAGTCAGCTCCCGGTGACCCGGGCTTATCAAAAAGCGAACCAGCTGCCGTCTCCTCCTACAAAGAAGGGACGATGGACGGAGGTGTGTAGGGAAGAGTGAGAAGATGAAGGTGCAGAAGTTCAGAACGTGTCCACCTTTTATTTTCCGTACGTGCGTGCGCAGGTCGTGTCACGGCTCGTCGTAGGAATACCACGCGCAGAACATCTCCATCAGGTGTACATCATCGTAATGACACGCGGGTTGGGTCTGACTTTTTATTCAATTACTTACAATAAAAAATAATCACAGCAAGGCCTCGACTGCTAAACAAGTAAATAAATCACAGGTTTAATCGAATCGTGGCGCGCGACAGCGGGCTTCGTTATTAGGCTGGATACCTTGCGTTAACCCTCACGGTGCCGCGTAATCCCAAAGAGCTTCTGAACAAATGAGACCTAGATTTCATCAGCCCGGAGTTCATCTCTCTGAGTAAACACACGCAGGGCGGATTCTCATTCTGTTTGTGATTGACTGTCTGATGAAGACAACACGACGAAGTCGGAAGCCATGACGATATCTTCACGAGGTCGTCTTTATTTCCGTAAACGTACGTTTTGTAAAACGAATAGCTGCGTAATAACTTTATGGTTATTCTGTAAGTCGCAGAGTTGCGGGTCGGAAACGTAATTAATGTTTGTATTACGGTGTGTGTTTACAGTAGGGACGCGACCGGATACGAAGAACAAACACGTTATCTGGATTGAAAAGATAATGTGGTCTAAATGAGCACAAACACAGATATGAATAAGAGGTCGGCTTATTTTTTCTGGTTGCCAAGTTTCAGCGAAATTCCCCACTCAGAACCGACGCAGAAAGACGTGACGTGAACCCAAAAAAGTAGAAATCATATCGGCGAAACACGTTTTTTTCTTCTCTTTCGATCGGTCTTTCCACGGAGAACTATTTAACAGTGGTGTTCCGCGTATGTCTGCTAGCGTCTCCGAAAAAAGAATCGTTTAAAAAAAACAAAACAAGACACGAACGTGCGTGTTCATTGCACGTGTTTTTCACCATTTTTCAAGTAACGTTCTCCTTAATGAGTGAAAGAGAAGAAAAATCTCACAGGATTTATTTATAACTGCTGCTTAAAGAACCCCGGTTTGACACTGAGAAGAAAAGAGGAGAAAAAAAAAAAGAAAGAAAAAACATCCCTGATGAAAAAACCCAGCAGAAACCCTCATAATGGTTGTAATGGTTATAATTGAAATTGTATTGGTTTTAATGGAAACTGTAATGATCCCTGTGGATCTCTACTGGTAATTTGTTGCCTTCTATTGGTGGCATGTTATGTCTAGTGGATACCATTAAGGACCAAGAATGGTTATGTTTTTTAATAGTTAGCTGATGGTTTGTAATGGTATTTGTAGTGGAAACAGCACGGATAACGGAATATATATGAAATAAAAAAGGAAAATTAGCTAGATGAGGTTTCTTTGATGCTTCAGGTAAATGGCTAGTTTGACAGTAATGTTACCGTATGTTAATACAGACTTATTTTGGCGTTTTAAAATCTTATTTAAAAAAAAAAAATGTGCGTATGATGTTACTGAGACAAAACCACACCTCTCGAGTCGGGCGAGTGTGTGATGCTAAAATTTACTGGTTGGCAACACGATCCTCAAAGCTCCAGCGCTAAACTAAAGCAGCAAACCGAGCATGTCTTGTCTGATTGATTATGTTTGGGATACTGTATACATTTTTCTTTCCTTAGTCAAAGATTTCCTTTCATTGTTGTACAAGAATCTGATCAGCAAGAATTAGATTCGCATGAACACAAGGCTGTGTGAAAATCTACATATAACCTCGATGCTACTTTTAACTTTCAAGAAGTTGACATTGCTGTCACGGTTTTCCGCACCGCGTGTTTGTACGTCACGTTTATTCCGTCTTCATCTTTCTTCTTCTTTTTGTTTTTTTTCCCCTCCTCTCTCACCATTTTTGAAGAACTTCCACAAACCGGCACGAACAAAAACCCTCAACCTTCCCTGCACATTCCGGCATTTTATTTTGGGTTCGTCTGAACTTTTCAATGCCTTACGCCTCCTGCGGATCACACGATCAGACTAAAAAAAACACCGCGCTTGCATTACGGGGATGAAAAGTTATGTCAGATGTGTTTTCGCGCGTACACGACGAGACGTATTTCTACCGAGACGCGATCTTTGTCGGCGTCTTCATTTAGAGCGACTGCTGTGACTCTCAGACGCTCGGGCGTGATTTTTCCCGTCCGTCTCCGAGATTCACGGATTCATCCTGCTCTTTTGATCAGACGAAGCGAGAGAAGGGCATCGTGCGGTTCGCTCCGGCGCCGACGTGAGGATTCCCGCTGGTATCTGATAGCGTGTGTGCTTATCGTATCGCTGCACTTTCCTACCCCTCAATCGTCTGAACCTTTTCCAGCCTCCTTTCATTCCTCCTTATTTGAAATTCAGGATGCGAGCTTTGAATTTTATTAGAGGGTGTTATTATTAAAGTTACGTGTTTAAGCGAGACAGAAAAGTAGGACATTAAATTCGTCGTCTGAGAAAAGGCACGGCGTGATTAAAAGACAGAAGAGAGCAGGAAGAAGCCTCATTGTGTCAACGCTTGGACATAATTACTAATCAAAATTCAGGCTTCTGTCTTTTTTGTTTTTTTTAAAATCCTCCTCACTCCCCCTACGTACTTCCTCCCTCCTCGTACAGATATGTCAATCTCTCGGGTTCCCCGGCGACGTTCCCCAGACGCCTCATGAAGACGTTTAACTCCGAACGTCCACGCCGCATTAGCATACAGCCTGTCAGCGAAAAGAGGAGAGCTGGGGAAAGTAGGCTAATCTGCAGTTAGCATATAACACCTAGGTGTTGATTAATTTTCTAGAACAGCAGCTCTGACTTTAACGCAGCTGCAAATCACAGGTTTATTTACGATTAATGCGCTCGTATCGTTTCCATAGTAACAGCTCATTCACAAAGACAAGCTTAGATGGGGTGAAGTTTTCTGTGGGGAGAAATGCGTCTGTTTAACGTTCATGGAAGGAGTCTCCAGCGTCAGGGTTTTTTTTTTTTTGTTGTAGGAATCAGACGTAAAGCTCATGACACGGCACGACAAGCTGCATCTTTTTTTTCTTTCTTTTTTATTTTTCATCTTATTAACTTTAAGAGAGAGAATAAAGCGCGGGTCGGTGAGGGCGTGAGTGTTTAGAGCTGCTGTAACGGAAGTGAGAACAGGAACTCACTCGCTTCATGAACGTTAAACCGTAATCGTTTATACCAAACTGCAATGATGTAAGAATAATAATAAAACGTTCGGGACGTGCCGTTTTAAGGAAATAATCGACTTGGCTCCTCCTCTTGTTCGGTAAGCGGCCACGTGCGCGATATAGCTGTTACGCAATTCACGAGCCATGAAGGGAATTTAATACAGAACGTTTCCGCCCTTGTTGTGATGTAACTTCCTGTTTCGATCACGCCACCATCGTCCTTGGTGTAGGATGTATGTAGGTTTTATGATTTCAGCGAGTTGACGTTATCACCGTCGGCGAGTCACATGTGCAGATTGAGCGAAACTCCGAGGTAACGCAGTCAGGCAGAAAATGGAGTCCGAGCCCGTATCCGTGATCCCAATGAAGAGCAGATGATTTAAAAAAAAAAAAAAAAAAAAAGGCCATATTTCTACAGCGGAGTGATGTTTAGCTTTAACTCTCTCTCTCTCTCTCTCTCTCTCTCTCTCTCTCTCATTCTCTCTCTCTCTCATTCTCTCTCTTTCGCATTCTCTCTCATTCTCTCCCTCTCATACTCTCTCACTCTCTCTCTCTCTCTCTCTCTCTCTCTGTGTCTGCAATCTCAGCTGTCCAATTTCTGTTCGCCGGGTTTTGATGGATTCCGAATTGCTCTTGAGAAGACGACCACATTTTTTAAAAAAGTGGTCAATTAAGAGCAGGGGTTTGACAGGATTCATCTGCAATTAACATCAATTGGACCTGCAAAGTAGCTGTAGCGAGAGCTGGTTAAACAACACACTTCTGTAGAGATGGAGTCCTCGGTTATTGAGACCAGCTTCCTCTGTCTCTCTCTCTCTCTCTCTCTCTCTCTCTCTCTGTGTCTCTATTAATATTTGAAAAGGCTCTGAGTGGATTTTACACTCAATGTGAGTTACTCCAGTATTAGTAATACAATATGTTGAAAACAAAACAAAACAGAAAAAAAAAAGAAAAAGAAAAGAAAATGCATGCGTGTGTCTTTGTGTTTATTGAGTGTATCAATACACACAAGCACCTCTTTGGCGTCTTTCTACCCGTGCACTATGTCATCGCTCTACAACTTTCAGATAATATATTTTTTTTCTTCCTACAACCTGAGAGAAGCGATTTCCCTGTGACTCACGGCTCTATCCCTGACTGCAAACATCAAGCTGAGACTTTAATCAAAAGCCATTTCAGTAAACAAAACACTGGCTCGGCCCTGCGCACAACAGACAGGAAGCAAGTACTCGAAGGGAGCGAAAAAAACAACACAAAACAGCACACACACACACACACACACACACACACACACGGTGCGTTCTGATATTTTTTTACATCAGTTGTCATACCAGTTTCTCAAATAAAGCAGTGTGTGACGGATTGTCACTTGTGTTTTCCGATACCGGGGTGAAAATACATAAGTAATAAGGTGTTTGTTAATTTGTGAAGCAATTAAACTTTCATTTTTACCCTGCAGCACGCCGGCTGGATGTAATTTACAGTGGCACACGTTGAAACGTACCTGTAAAAACAAGAAAGGAAAATTGAAAAGACAAGATTAGACAAGACTCTAACGATGGAAGACAGATCACACGTTTAGACGAGACCAGCTAAAACGACTAAAACAGATTAGATCGGGTTTGACTAGCGAGAATAGCGTCGAATAAATGAGACAAGACGAGACTAGACTAAACTGGACTAAAACCCGGACGAGACGAAATAAACAACACGGAATAAACAACACTAGGCAAGTCGGGATTAGACAAGACTACACTAGTCTTGAGGCTAGACTAGATGAGATTTGACTAGATGAGAGTAGAATAGAAAATACTGTACAAAACAGGGCAAGACATGAACAAGAGACTAAACAAGACACGAGTAGACAAAATGAGATAAGACCAGACGACACAAGACACCGTGAGACAGGAGCAGACAACAAGACTAGCATACACTAGATAAGATTTGATCAGACAAGTGTAGAATAGAACAGACAAGACTGGATAAGACACAATTTGTTAGGACAAGACAAAACGAGATAACTGAGATAACTAGACTGGATGAGACTAGATTATATGACAAGATAACTCAAGAATGGACAACAGTCCTCAAGACAAGACAAGATGAAAATAACATAAGATCAGTCTACACAAGACAAGAAAAGATTAGACTAAACAAAAGACTAGAGAAGGTAAGACTAGACAAGATAACAAGACTAGAAAAGACGAGACAATACTAGAAAACACCAGACTATACCAGAGAAACCACAGGGACAGGCAAGACTAAATGAGACTACACTAGACAAGACCTAATAATACTAGACAAGACAAAATGAGAAAAATAAACTGGACAAGACAGAACAAGACAAGACGAGACAGGATAAGACAAGACGTTTCGTTGTCTCTCGTGCAGTCCAGACTTTTCTATTCTTGTCTTATCATCTTGTCCAGTCTTGCTTTCTCTGGTCCTTTATTTAGTCTTGTCTTGTCTGGAGGTTGCCTGTGTAGTCATGTCAAGACAAGACAAGACAAGACAACACAAGATGATAAAACCAGACGTGGCTAGACGAGACAAGATGACAGCGATGGGACAAGACTAGACAACAAGATTAAATAAGATGACAAGACAGGACAAAACTGCAAATGACCAGACTACACAAGAAAAAAACAAAAACAAACACAACACAGGACAAAAGTAGACTAAATAAAAAACCAGAGGACGCAAGGCTAGAGAAAGACAAGAGAAAGACGAGTCGATGTCAGGACAGGCGTAGACGAGACTAGAATAGTCAAGATGATAAGATCAGACAAGATGAGAAGACTACACAAGTCAAAATAACAAGGTGAGACTAAAAAAGTGGCCAAGACAATACCAGACATAACAAGACTAGATAAGAAAAATAGACAAGACGACCAAACCAGACTAGAGTAAGAAAGACACGAGAATGAATTTATTCATCCCTGACTGGAATTCGGAATAAAAACGCGAATCGAACGAAACAGAAACGTCGATCCACAGAGGATCGTGCAGTTCGTTTTTGACAGCTCGGATCCTGGACGGAGAAAATGAGCACAACGTATTTGATGAATTTGCAAAATGTAAAAACAAGCCAACTGAATAAACGTTTCCAGGCATTTATTGCGTCGTCATGATCGATCGCTGCTGTCACCTGCGACTAATAAAATACACACAACTCGGGTAACAGTGTACGGTGTATTGAGAAGCCTCACATATACAGTACTACCTTTAGAAATATGGATGATATGAGGGAGTGGGCTATACTGTACGTCTGGAAATACAGATTCCACTGTATTTTATAGGGGCAGTGGTGTCTCAGTGGTTAAAGGCTCTGGGTTACTGATCAGAAGGTCAGGAGAAGGTCAAGCCCCAGCACTGCCAAGCTACCACTGTTGAGCCCTTGAGCGAGGCCCTTAACCCTCAACTGCTCAGTTGTATAAACGAGATAAATGTAAGTCGCTCTGGATAAGAACGTCTGACAAATCCCGTAAAATATCAGAACAGTGCATGGGGTTAATTTAAAGGATAATAATATTGTAATTTCCATGGAATATCTGATGTGTAATATTGCAATGCCTTGGCTTCTTGGTTCTTCAGATAAATTGCATAGTGGCTGATAAAATTCCAGGCTTTCGTCTCAGTCTAGACTTGAAATAGAACTAATTCTCCTTGAAATAACTCATCAGTGAAAGTTCCTGGCCGTGTCCTGGTTATATTTAACACCTTAAACTCATTCCGATCTCGCTGTCAGTCTCTGATGATCCCATTTATATCTATCTATACCATTATATCTATTTTTTTTTCTAGGTCCGTGTTGAACTCTGATTAAAATAATTGTGAAAAAAATGAAGAGAACACACGAAGAGGTCATGTTGACGTGATGAAGTATTTTTAGGATTATCCTCAGCTTGATTATTCCAGATCTTAACACTTGGTGGAGCCATTAAGTTATGGCTTAAGCTCAGTGTACGAGTGTATGAGCGTGTTCGAGCGAGGGTGTGAGTGTACTGCTCAACAGGACCAGATCCGAGCCGATGTAAGAGCGTTAAATAATATCTCAAGGTGAGTGTGATGCTGATGACAGGTAAAGTGCAATAATCAGTGCATCACTCTGACATTCAATCTCAGGCATGACAAGAAAAAGGAAAAAAAATAAAAAATAAAAAAGCTAGCGCTTGCCCTTGTTTTACTTTACTATAACTTGTCTAACATGCCATGCTGCCATTTAATGGTCAGTGAAGGCTTACAAATCGTTTGGGTTCCTCGTGAGTGTATGTGTGTGTGTGTGTGTGTGTGTGTGTGTGTGTTTAGACCAAAATAGAGTAAGCTTCAAAACAAAAGCAGGTGGCAGACATTTTCTTTAGCGAGGCAGTATTAAAGAGACGAACACAGAGCGGGAGAGGAAGTGTCGGAACGTCAGTGTCTTATTTAGTGCTTAGTAGCGTCGGGTTGTCGTAGGTGTGAAATGTCGAAAAACGTCTAAACAGCCAAAGCGTTGTTTTGAGCTCGTGCGTTAAAGCTGTCAGCATCTCTCCTCTGCTTTAACCTCTCCATCCAACACTAATGAGATCATCGAGACAGGAATGGTACGACACTCGGCTTCTCGGATTAGGTGATGAAGACGTGGAAAAGGTAGATAGGGGATAGGGACCTTTATAGAAGATGTTTGTAAAATAAATAAATAAATAAATAAATGAGACATGGGCACAGCCTCACACGCAACACAGAAGAGAAAGGAAAAGACAGGGAAAGAACTGGCAGAGAGAAAAAAAGAGAAAAATTCCACCACACACACAGACTGATCATTTTTGTACCAGTTATCACCACAAATGTTTCCAACAAAGGACTGAGTGATGGATTGCCACTTTTGTTTTCACGTGTGGGGCTTGTCAAAAAGATGACATGACTAACGAGCATAGACGACACAAGACAAGACCAGACCAGTCAAGGAAAGACTAGATTAGACTGAACTGGGAAAGACTAGAGGGGACTGGACATGTCAATACAACCCTAGACCACATAAAAAAAAGACTAGATGAGACCAGACTAGACAAGACAAACTAGACAGGACTACACAAGAAGAGACCACAGAAGACGACTAGACTAAACAAGATAATATCAATCTAGACTTTGGAATAAGACCAGACTAGACTAAACAAGATAACATCAGTCTAGACTTTGGAATAACACCAGACTAGACTAAACAAGATAACATCAGTCTAGACTTTGGAATAACACCAGACTAGACTAAACAAAATAACATCAGTCTAGACTTTGGAATAACACCAGACTAGACTAAACAAGATGACCAGACTAGGCGAGACTGGGCATGACAAGACAAGACTAGACAAGAATAAACTAGACAACAACCAGACCAGACTACAAAAGACTACACTACACAACTCAAGACCAGGCCAATCTAGACAAGAGTACACTAGACAAAACAATATGAGACTAGACTACACAAGTCGTAACAAAAATATAATAAAAGCAGAATAGCCTAGACAATAAAAAAAGACAAGTTTAGGATGAATCAGAGGATGAATGAGATCATCCATCCATCCATCCATCCATCCTCTGTACTGCTTTTCCTACAAGGTGGGGAACACCCAGGACCCCTGCCAACCCATCACAGGGCACAATCAAACACACACACACACATACACACACACTATGGACAATTTTGGAAATGCCAATCAGCCTACAAAACGTCTTTGGACTGGGGGAGGAAACCCTCCAGGCACAAGGCAGAGTCTTGAACCCCCAACCCCAAGCTGCGAGGCAAGAGTGCTAACCACTAACCCACCATTCCCCTCCAACAGCCCCCCCCCCCCCCCCCCCCCCCCCCCCCGATTAGTGTGGGTCAAACATGAGGAAGACATCACGGAAAACACAGAGCGATGGACCTTTATGGAGGAATAAAAGTGAAACAGGAGGGAATTAAAACTTGAGAATGACAAAAAAAAATAAGTGCTAAAAGAAATCACTGGGATACGAGCGGCAGTGGAAGTGCTCATAGGAGGCACATCCGCCATGCTGAGCACGGCTCATGATCCTCTTCAGTTCTGCAGGAAATTACAATACTTCATTACCCAGCAGGCAATTAGAAGAGGGAAAAGCAGCTTTGAAATGTCTCACCTACACACGGCTTTCTGCTCACGTCTGACAACAAAGGATTAAGCTCAGCTTCATGAATCCAGCATGATAAATCCATAATGTGTTTGAAACCCAGCTTCCTTCTGCAGCTTTGAGAAATGAGACAGGATGTGGAAGAAAAAAAAAGCAAAAAAAAAAGCAACATTATTATTTTTTTTCTGGGAAAAAATGTCAGAACGGAGCGACGCGTTAGTCCGATTATTAACAAAAACCCAAAATGTCACCCTGAATAGATTCTAGACACGGGTGGCCAAATTTATCCTACATCCCTCGGTAAGGTTATTATTATTATTCGCACTGACCATGCGAGACGTACTTCCTGTTACCAGACACACTGATCTGAACACGTGCGAATTTAACGGCGCGAACAGGAAGGTGAAAGTGTGAAAGCGTGTTTGCGTTTAGCGCCACTATTTTTAGCTTCGCTGCCGAAACGCCTAATTGAGTTTTTGGCAGAATAACAGGTGTTCCTAATTGACAAATACATAATGAGCTCTAAGAAGGTCAGACGTAGATTAACGATCAGTGGTTTGATTTTAATTGCCCTCACACGGATATATTTAGCCATTAGACTGCCAGATCAACCCTGCGATGTAAAGAGAGATCAAGATGAACCAGGAAAACGTAGGATCATCATCCTCGTGTTATCGCCACCCAAACATTCCGGGATTTAATACTGTTAATGAGTTCATCTGTACACCGTAGTTCAACACACAGGGAGTAAATAAATGTGTAAATACGTACAGTACGGTACATATAGTAGTATATCTAGTCGCTGATAAACTTATATCAAACAGGACATGTGTGGAGAAAATCCAGCTGGGTGATCTTGATGCCAAAACAGACCAATTGTCCAAATCCAAAAACCTTGAAATCCCTCCTAAACCCTGTATTAAAATCCTCGACTTATGCCCAGTGTTGTTAAATCCTTCCTCAATATTAACAGAATACAGTCATACGATATGATTTACTAGGAAACTGTATTAAATCCATGCATTCTGTCTGACAGTGGGATCCTGTAATGATCTCGCTATTAAAGATAATGTCAGAAATACAGAATACCTTCGAGAACGAATAAACCGACTCACCGACACACACCGGCGCTGAACGTAGTTAACTATCTGCATTTCCAATGAGACATCCTTTATCTCAGGGTACTAATGCGTAAAAATTTAAAAAAATAAACTAAATAAATGGTGCATATTGAGCTATCGAGCTGCTTTCTGTGTGAAACCCAACCGGTATATTTTAGAGGTTTGATAATAAAAAAAGATCGTGTCGGCTAAAAAAAAAGTTGAACGATACCGAACAGGATGATCCTGAGTGCTCAGTTTCTTACAGAAACCCGGAGGAAAAACATTTTCCATCTCCGTGCGTTGACTTTGACAGACGCATCTTCTGTTCCCGACCTCTCGAATGGAATTTGGGGGGGGGGATGGGGGATGGGGGTGAATATTTATTCTCAAACGTTCCTGTGCTTCACAACCATATTTTTTTATAGCCGGTCACTGCATGACTTACACAACGTCTGTCGGGTATGGAGAGTTACAGCTCTGTGGATATAGATTTATAGATTCGAGTGTAACTTGGCGAAACTTTACACTAGCATCGAGTGAGCCTCCGAGTTAGCACAAAGTCGGCTTTGCACTTCTGCCAGTTATTGCATTAAATATTCAACATGAAGCAAAAGAAAAAACAACAACCGATCAAAGAAGTGTTGCCCAAAAGAAAGCAAGAATTCTAGCTGGAAGTTCTAGTTTGAACCGGAATGTGTAAAAACAGATTATACACCAAATTAATTTATTTAACAATTCAATTTGAAAAAAAAACAAAAAACTGCACAACTGGATACAAACGGGGTTTTTTTTTTTCCCTTGCGGTGTTCACAAAAAGCCAGCTAGCTGCCAAAAACATTCATATCATATGCGAGTTTGTCTAACGTACATAGTAAGAAACCTCGAGTGATCGACTTCAAATCGTATAATTATTGACGTGTAACTACGATGTTATACACAGATTACACCGTCAGGTTTAAATCACTTATTTATATCAGTTAAACACCAATATAATAAAGTTTTTCTCGAAAGAAGGTGATTCCAAAACAAACCCATAAATTAAGACGAATAAGACTAGCTATTTGATTTGTGCAAAAGTAATGGCACGCTATAAAAGGGTTAGGAGTTAGTGTGTGCATGTAGTAGTGGATGCAGTGCGATGGCTGAGCTGCGTTACTGGAAGTTTTAGCGTACGCCGCACTCAAGGGGGCGCTATTTCGCTCCTCTGTATAGTCGGCATTTTCAGCTCGATGTGAGCTTTGCCTTTTATGGCATTCTGTGGGCGTGCCTAAATATAACGATAATGACTGTAATAGCTGATTACTTGCTTATCAACATACGCACATCTGTACGAAGAAAATCAATAAAACTTTTGCTTCAGTTTGGCTACAAAAACATTTCCACACAGCTTTACTAAACGGGTGATGAATAAGGTCTGAAGCATGTATTTGAAGATATAGCGTGCGTTAAAAGATTTTAGACGACTGCACTGCTTGTTATTTACACTAGCTGTTGATGCTAGTTACTAACCAATATCGCTACAGCATAAAACTTCCTAGAATGAGACCCTGTCGAAGTGGACCTTCTCTCAAAGCTGTAAAATGTAAAGCAGCAGCCTCGTTATGCGTTCAAAGAGAGTTACAGCGACTCCATCAGCATGACGTCTAATCCCGAACCGTACTGCTGTTTGACTGAACCCTGACTGTCAATATTTCTGTCCTCTCTGATGTGCTTCCAATAAAACCAGCAGCGTAGAAAAGGATTTGCATCCCAAATGACATATATGTAAGTGAGTGTGTGTGTGTGTGTGTGTATGCGTTGGGGAAAATTTGGAGCTTTGAAAGCCATCCAGTGTGAGATACGCTAAAGTTCAGGAGAAGAAAGAAACGGGGAAGTAGAGGGAATGTGGTTGCCCTCGTTGTGCTGTGGTGCATCCTGTCCCGTAGTTAGAATTTATTATTATTTTTTTTTAGAATCGATGGTTTCTTCTTTATAAGATTTCACAAAACACATCCGAAGGCATGGGAAAGATTCCTGGTTTTCCTGGTTCTCATCGCTGTGGGGAGGATGGGGGTTACTGGATAATGCACTCTGCTGTCACTGTCTGTCTGATCGTTCTCCTAGTATTGCTGTTCCTCCCATGTTTTCTGAAATGTTTGATGTCCGTGCTGTGCCGACTCGTGCTTTCCACGAGTAGTAAACTCCGCCCTCGTTGTCGAGCAGGACGCTGCTCTGTAGAGACCACAGAGAGCATGCGCAGGTCCTTTTAAGGACCTAAGAGGGCAATGTGATAAGTTTCCTAGCACGGTCTTTGTGTCTCAATTCTGAAGGTCATGATGTACCAGAACAGAATTATTATTTCGCCCTCACTCTCTCTCGGTTCTTCTTATTATTATTATCATCTGATAGACTAGACATCTTTAGTACTTATATCACTCGAACCTATATAATAGATGCTTGATTTTATCTGTGACTTGTTCCAATCGACATTGATCATTCTTTATGGATATTTCTTGTGCGTATTTATACTATTCTTTCTGAAGGTTAAAACCAAGAAGCTTTTGCACCAAACGTCGTGTGTCTGTGTGAACTTCTTCCTGAATTCAGACGAGGGGAAATCAGCCTGAGCAGGGTTCAAATTCTGATTCTGTGACTGGAATCGGACATGAACTCGACATGAGCAGTTCCTTCTTTATAAGATTTCACAAAACTCATCCTAAGGCATCGGAAATGTCAATTTTCTTGCTTCCAGATCAAAGATGGACCGATTTTAAGTTATGACATGAAGAAAAAGAAAGCCCTGTGGGGATGCTCGCACATTTGAAACACGGCCTGGTCAAAAGTAACCGAGTCGAGAGTCAAGTTCTGCTTTGAAGGGGAAAAATATAGAGAAATAATAATAATAATAATAAAAATCAAAGCAGTCAGCTTGACGTCAATGTGCAAATGAATCGAAGTTGTTTTGTCCGAGCAA
Source organism: Ictalurus furcatus (assembly GCF_023375685.1). Lineage (NCBI taxonomy): Eukaryota > Metazoa > Chordata > Actinopteri > Siluriformes > Ictaluridae > Ictalurus > Ictalurus furcatus. Next base: position 17,952,512 of record NC_071281.1, read on the forward strand.
TCTGGCTAAGAGCTGTTCACGGTTTATTGAGAACCCCCCACCTTTTACAAATGCAAAATAGAAGCTGCAATTCAATGGTGGCTCTGAAAAACACTTAAGTTTTAATGGATGGCACGAGAGTTGGCGAAAGATGAAAGAGCCTGGCGATTGGCCACAGCCAGCTGAATAAACTACAGCACATCAGAGAGAAGTAAACACACACCGAGAGCAAGATCTGAATCAGACTCGCTCCACAATAACCCAGGAGGAAGTTCACACTTTCTGCATGGGGACTGAATTCTGATGTGGCTTTGTGTGTGTTTGTAGAAAAACAGAGTGATGAAAGAGAGAAAGAGAAAGCGTGATGCTCAAACTGCAGCTGTTTCCACTACACAATGAAACGGGTCAGCTCACCAGCCCTGCGTCTGTCCGTTAACGTGATCAACAGATAAATCGTATATATACACACGGAAACAGAAAAGTAACCCGCATCAGTCGTCACATCAGAGTTTATTTAAACTGCAGACTGTAAACTCAACTGTGCTCAAATAAACTTCAATAAACTCAAAAAGACTTCAAACTTCAAAAATGAAATTCACTCAGACTGTATTAAACTCCAATAAACTCTAATAAACACTATTAAACGCTAGTAAACTCTATTAAACTCCATTAAACTCCAATAAATGCTAATAAACTCCATTAAACTCTATTAAACTCCAATAAACTCCAATAAACACTAGTAAACTCTATTAAACTCTAATAAACTCCAATAAATGCTAATAAACTCCATTAAATTCTATTAAACTCCAATAAACTCCAATAAACACTAGTAAACTCTATTAAATTCAATAAATGCTTATAAACTCTATTAAATTCTAATAAACTCTATTACATTCTATTAAACTCCAATAAACACTATTAAACACTATTAAACTTCAATAAATGCTAATAAACGCTATTAAACTCTAACAAACTCTATTAAACTCGATTAAATTCTATTAAACTCCAGTAAACTCTATTAAACTCCAATAAACACTATTAAATGCTTTTAAACTCCAATAAACTCCATTAAACTCTATTAAACGTAAATGCACTCAAATGAACTCAAACCCACTCTAATAAACTCAAACTCTATTACATTGAACTGTCCACTAATAATCTCAAATTCGAGTAAGTTCCAGAGTACCCAAATAAACCGAAAGCTAATTCACATGCACTAAAATAAACACGAATAAATCTGAATAAACTAAACCGCATTCGAATAACGAGCCTCCACTTAATGTGGATTTCTAATGCTTCAGGACCGCCGTCATGAAGGCAGTCCTGGCTGGAATTTTGGACCCGACTCTGCCTCTGTGATTTGTGTTGATGAAGGAGGAGGGACAGTTGGACTCCCCGATCATCCTCTCTGTGATTAAAATGCTTTTTTTTTTTGCATTGTCTGGTGGCATTCACCAGATCACCATGGCAACCTGGAGTGTGTCCACACTCCCTGAGCATCTCGGCGGTACGGAGCGCGTGTGTATGTGTGTGTGAGGCCTTCATTTTGGCCAGCATCATGGCACATGCTATCATGCACAAACACACACACACACACACACACACACACACACACACACATACACACACACACACCACAATGGGAGCCTCATTGAAGGGCTTTGAAATGAGCAGCAACTCAATGAGCTGAAGGTGCCAGTGCAAAACACCGTATATGTGTGTGTGTGTGTGTGTGTGTGTGTGTGTGTGTGTGTGTGTGTGTGTGTAAAACCCAGAGGAGAGCGAGATGAAGAGGAAACATGATGCACACCGAAGCCGATGAACAGTGTTTACTTCTCCATTTCTGCTCCAGAGAATGCTAAAGGAGGAAACTGAATTGTCTCATGGCTAATACGTGTTTCCTTTTGTTTTACTCCTGCGATTTATTTTCACTTGCATGCATTACTTTTTATTTTCCCCCCACATGGACATGACACGTCAAAATACACAACATGCTCAGCCTTCAAATGCTAACACTTTGCTAACAATTTAACAAAGGAAGTAGCCGTTAAGCCCTTTAAACTATGCGCAGTGTAAATGCACGGTGACAGTGAAGACCAATCAGTAGCTTTTTTTTATTCAGTAGTTTTAGTAGGTTTCAGGTGTCGCTGTCACCAGCTTCTGCAAAACAAAACCTTCCATTTGACATCCACGTTTATACCCAGCACACGCTGCACTACACCTATGTGGATCGACGATGTGATCGGGCTGTTGCCTGGACTTTCCGACTTTGTGTTGATGGTGAAAACCTGACGCTTCCGGACAGAATTAAAGATTCTAACGCTCGCTTATTTTCCACGCTCGATACTAATGCATGTAAATAACCCGTCATGCTTTTTATTTACGTTACGTTAGCTGCTGCTTTTTAGGCGTGTAACGATTGCGTCACGATTTAGATTTTCATTGAAAATACAAACGAACGCAAAACAGTAACTATAGAACTTATGGCAAAAACTAAGGCAAAGAATAAACATTCAATAAACAAAGACCCTAATCCCAACGACGGCAGATAAAGACAAACACCGGACAAGGCGCGCAATGCAAACTGTGGCTAATATACACATAAGTGCTTGCTAACATGAATGTGATTCAGGTGCAGGTGGTCATGTGACCATGATGCAGTGAGGTGCGGTGGCTGCTGGGAACTGTAGTCCTGAGTTCCTTCTCTGATATTACATGACAGATTGGACAATTTGGATTGAGCTCCTGGTTTTTACAATGTAACGATGACGAAAAAACCCAGAAATTGATTGTTATCATCTGGTGAGTAATAAATAATTCCTATTTTTTAAAAACGGATGTGTAGATAATTTAATAGACTAGCAAGACAATTGTGCTGTAAGTCTGATACCTTTTTAAAAATAGTCCTTCTTTACATTCTCATCGTTTGCCAAACAACAATAGGGTTCTGAACAAACTTGGTCACATATATCGACCAGAGGCGACTAAATTGCATCGTATTGTATTGCGGCAGATTGCGGGACTTCTGGGACTTGCCCAGTGGGCTTAGCTAAAGAATTTATGATTTATCAAACCTCTGAAAACTGTCAAGAACATCCAACACTGTATTTACTGTATATGGATAAAATGACACAATTTAGCATTTGCTGACCAAACTCAAATTAGAGTTGGGCTCCTGCAATAGTTTAAGCCAATACATCGAGGCTATTAAGAGGCTATTAAAAACGAACGGTTACAACTATAGACCTCATTTCAAGCTCTGGGAAAGACCAAGTTAATGAAAATGAGGAGGAAATGACATCAGGATTTGTAAAGCTCCACCTCCAACCCATTTCTGTGGCCCTCTGAGTAGGTTTGATGAGCGATTATGCACATGAGTGGTGTATTGAATTGCTCTTAGCTCTCTGTGCCTCAGGCGATGATATGAACATTAGAGCATCGGCGCGGATCAGCCGCTGCTCACACCCGCACCTTTTCACGGCCCCTGTAATTACCGACTCGCTCTATAATTAAGTTCCATAAACGAGCAAACATAATTATCGCTACGATATGCCGAATAAACGGGAGCGAACAGGTGAACGTATTCAGCCCTTTGATGGGGAACGAAAGGTGTATGCTAATGTGCTATCTGAACTAAAGAGAATAAAGTTAATTAGATATGACCTAAATATTGTGCTATTATTGCAGGGTTATGCGTGTATGTGTGTACCATACTATAGAGCTGAGTGAGCAGAAACACTGATACACAAGAATGCTCATGGCCTACAAGTTCAAGCTAATTTGTACATCGCACAAAGTCGGTTTTCATAAAACTCAGGCAACAAATCATTTCAACGTGCCTTCGTTGTTTACCGAATGAGATCAACACGGACGCAGACTTTCCTTTTATTCTTCCAAACAAGTCCTCCATGTGGATAAAATCGAGGAGTTCTTACCCCACCGCTGTTGACTGCTTGTGTCTATTTGGTCACAATAATGTGTTATGGTTTCTATAATAACAGTTCACTCACAGGGACTCGGATGGAGGACGCGCCTCATAAATGGATTTAAAAACAACGTGTCTAAGCGTCGATATGGTGACGTTTTCTGTAAAGAAATTCCTACTTAACATTCGTGGAAGGAGTCTCCAGTGTCAGCACTTCATAACAGTAACAGGAAGTAACTTCTCGTTTACTCCTGAGCACTTTGTGTGATGGACGGCATGAAAATAGCCTAGAACCTCCTACACTCTTCAAGTGTTCTTCAAGGTTCTTTGGATAGTTGAGAGTTCATAGGCTTCATAAATGGGTTCTACTTGGGAAAACATGTAATAGGGAAACATTCAGCTGTCTGGTTTTACCTAGAACCTGTAAGGGCCCCTCCAAAGGGCCAGAAACCTTTCATAAATCTATTTCAGGTGTTCTTCAGAAACACATCTAACAACGCATGGAATCGACGAATGCGGCTCCTGGGTAAAGAAGGGTGTTTTAACATATCATAACAATTTAGACATTATGTAAGTTTTTTTTGTTAATGAACAGGTGTGGTAAAGTATACCAAATTCTTTGAGAAAGCCTAAAGGACACATCGATCTTAATGTTTAATAACGCATATCAACGTATCATTCCTATTTATCTCGGTTGTTTGGAAATGCCCATATTTGGAAGCAGGAAAAGATGTTTAAAAGAGCTAATTAAAACGGGGTCATAAATATATACTATATATAAGGTCTCGTCTTTTCCAACAGCTCAGTATGGGACTAAAGTAGCAATGCTGTCGAAAATCCACCGTGTTAGAATTAAACTTATGACACTTTAGTCAGTCGATCCATTTTCCTCGAGAATGACAGAAATTTTGCTCGTACATCAACCCCATTCTGAGCCACAATGAGGTCAAACAAGTTGATTGCAGTCTGTGCCGAAGCTTCATTGACGTTCCTTCTGAAACCTGCAATTTGTCAGCCGACGTCTAGGACTTGCTGGAATGGCCTTATAAAATCAGATCTGTGCACGGTGGAGGTGTGTAATTTGGCATTTTGAGACCAATTGCACACACGGCCAGAAAAAAACGTCGCATTGCTGTGAACAAAACTAATGCTCGGGAGGTCGCAGAGAGCATCGATAACAAGAAACGAGTGCTTGTTGACTGAGTTACAACATCCTACATGACAATGCCTGATATATGCCACACATAAATCTTCCTCAGACTCGTGCAGAGCTCTCATATACACATGCACCAACATGCAGGCAATCTGAAAGTGAGCGAGAGTGTTAGTTGTGTTTTTTTTTTCCTCAGGATTTCCAATTACAGGGGTTTAAACAGCCTTATAATATTGCTAATTAAAAATAAATAAATAAATAACGTGAAACCTTCGATGCTCTGAGCTCATTTTTCTCCTGTGTAAAGCACAAAGGATAATTGAATATATGAAAAATGCAGGAAAAACACACAGGGAGGCTTAATGAAAGATAGATCAAAAGATTGCTTAATATTCAACAGTGTTATTCAATACAATGCTGATGGTAAGCAAACAGAATATTTACTGAAGTCCTTTAAGGATGCTGAAACAGTACAAAGCTCTCGCTTATAGATTAAAAAAAAATTAGACAATGCCTCAGAACTCAACATCTACACACACTAGACATCATCCTGCATTATGGTATTATTAAAGCTCTTACTTTGGCCAACCTGAGATCTACAAGCCCATGTTCTCATCCAGAGTCTCCTCTGAAATTCTAAGGCCCACAAGCACCTGCCCCATCCAGATCCTTAAGCCATTTGGATGATACTGCAATCCTGAGGCCTTCAAACCTTTTCTCCAATCCAGATGCTATTCCTGCCAACTTGAGGCCTGCAACTCCCTGCTCACATCCAAATTTTGCTTCTGCAATCTAGGTTCTATTCCTACCCATCTCGAGGTTCAGGGGTTCTTGCTCCCATCCAAATTCTGCTCCTGCCATCTAGGTGCTGTTTCTGCCAACCTGAGCCCCACAAGTTCCTGCTGCCATCCAACTCCTGTTCCTGCCATCTGAGTACTATTCCTACCATCCTGAGGCCCATGGGTTCTTGCTCCTATCCAAACCTTGCTCCTTCCATCTATGTCCAATTTCTACCAACCTATGACTCACATGTTCCTGCTACCAACCAAAAACTTAAAAGTTCCTACCCCGTCCAGATCCTATTCTTGCCATCTGGATCCTACTTCTGCAACCATGAGGCTTAAGGATTCCTGCTCTCGTTCAGATTTTGCACCTGCCAACTAGGTTTTATTACGAACCCCTTGAGGCCCACAGATTCCTCCTACCCTCCTAAGACTAAAAGGTTCCTAAGGAAAGTTTCCTGCCCCATCCAGAACCAACTTATGCCTTCTGGATTCTATTCCTGTGAACCTGAGGCCTAAGAATTCCTACTCCCCTCCAAATGTCGTTCCTGCCATTTAGGCCCTATTCGTACCATCCTGAGGCCCACATCCGAACACTTAAATGTTACTGCTTCATCCAGATCCTCTGAATCTAAGGCCTAGAAACAAACTCTTGCTTCAGTCAGGATTTTACGTCTGTCATCCTTAGACCAATGAGCTTCTGTTCCCATCCTGATCTTATATCCTATGGTGTACAATGACAGTTGGATCCTACACCAGTAAATCCCAGGCCTACAATTCCTTACTCCAATCAGGATCATAGTCCTGCCATTAATCCTCTTTTAGCAATCTTGTGGCCTGCTCGAGTCTGGATTGTACTCCTACCATCCTCAGAACAAAATGTTTCTACGTTCATCCCGATTCTATACCTGCCATTGGGATTCTAGCATGGCAGTCTTGAGAGTTACAAGCTCCCACTCCCTTCCCCTTCTTACTTCTGCCATCTGATTCCTATTCTTGCATATTTGAGGTCTACAGCCGAAATCCTACCCCAGCAAGCTCCTGCTCCTATTCCAATCCCTCACCTCACTAGTCTGTGAATCATTAGGTCCACAATCCCCTTCTTCAAACCTAATCCTACTCCTGCTACCCTGGGTCTTACAAGTGATTGCTCCCTCTGTAATGATTGGCTACTGACTATGATCATTCTATTTCCTTCACCTTCAGCAGGGGTATTCAACTCAAATTTGTGAAGTAGTTAGGTCTTGTTTCACACTGGTGTTTTACACCATCACGTTTCACCAGGACCATGAACAAACATTCTGTTTTCATCTATGACTTGAACAAGTCATCTTGTCACTATCAGACCAGACTCTTTCCTTGATGACCCTTGACCTAGGGTATACAAATTCCTGTCAAAACAAGTCCTAACAGCTAACCATTTACACATTTTCAATTTACATTTTGGGGATGGTCCCCGTGTTTAATAAAACATACTTTGTACATAAAATTATTTTGCAAAGATCGACTCGTAATACCTACACTTAAGGAATTCCAGGCGAGAGAAGTAGGAAACTATTTCTTTTCAGGTTTTTGCCCTGTTTTGAGCAGCAGTGAGTATGATGCTGAAGAGGAAACTGGCTTAAAGGCATTAGCAGTAGTAGCAGGTGCCTTAGCTCTGATGCTCCAATGAGGTGCCACCTCCTGACCTTCGTTTTAGACTCCATGACCTGAATATCGCTCCCTCATCGCCAGTTCACCATCCAGATCTAGTTACATTATTGAACACCGTCGCTAGCTCGGCAGATTTCTCTCTCTCGGTCATTCTCTCTCTCCATCTGTCTGTCTCTCGTCTGGTTACATTATTGAACACCACTGCAAGTTCCGTACTGGATCTGTCTTTCTGTCTCTCAGTTGTTCTATCTGTCTGTCTCTTTATGCATCTCCCATCTAATTACATATCTGAACACTACTGCTAGTTCTGTACCTCTTTCTCTCCCAGATTTTTCTGTCCGTCTTTCTTTCCCTCTCTATCTATCTCTGTTTCTTTCTTTCTTTCTTTCTTTCTCCAGCCCTCTTCTTCTTTGACGATTTACATTATTGAACATCAGGGCTAGGTCGGCACAGTCATTAAGAGGGTCATATTTCAGGTATTTCAACCTTTTCCTAAGAGGCAAACACTATATTCTCCACACAAGAGTTCTTTGGTGGTTATTTGGATAGTTAAGGGTTATTTGTGTTCTGAAATGGTTCTACGTGTTACCTTTTATGAAAGGAAAACCGTGTTTTAGGGCTTTTCGTGGAATCACTAAAGGTTCCCCCAAAGGAACCAGCTGATGAACCCTCTCTATGTTTACCACATCTGTCTCATTCTGTCATCTCTCTCTCTCTCTCGCTCCTTTTTTCTTAATGTGTCCAAGTCTTTGTCTTTCTTCTTCTGTCTCGCTCCCTGTCTTTCTCTCTCTCTTTCTGACTTTCTTCTTGTTTCTATCTCTCTACATCTTTGCTTGTATGTCTCTGTATTCTTGCTCTCTCTCTCTCTCTCTCTCTCTCTCTCTCTCTGTCACTCTTGATCTCTCTCTGTCTCTTTCCCTTTTTTCTTTTGTCTATCTCTGTCTTTCTTGTTCTCTCTCACTCTCTCTCTCTCTCTCTATCTCTCTCTGCCCCGGTATTGTACAGTAGTAATGTGAATAAACGCCACTTGTACATCACTATGCACTTTCCTAATCCGCACATGATCCTTGACCTTTGCCTGTGTGACCATGCTTTCATACGCGTAAATACTTGAATAACTAATATAAAAAATAAATAAACGCAGCACAATATTCTATCATACAAAACACAGAATTGCATCTGAAATCACATTAAAATGCAATAGAAGTGAAATTGCTTTGGGACACAAAAGACACATTTCAGATGTTCAATTATTCAGTTTAATTCTTTACGGACCGAAGTGAACGCACATCCGTTATTGCATATGTTCTTAAAAAATAAAAGTGAGAGGCAATCAATGTAATTCATTAAGTATTCGTAAACATCAAAGACACGATCCTTTTTTTTTTTTTTCTTTAAAAAAACTACCTTTGTTCTCTCCACTTTGATTCTTTGCAAATGGGAATTAATCAGAACAATAAAAGTGATATGAAATAATAATGAAATAATAATGAAGAAAGTTTTCAAACAGAGAGAGAGAGAGAGAGAGAGACACAGCGAGAGAGAGAGAGACAGAGAGAGAGACAGAGAGAGAGAGAGAATGCATGGAGAGCTGAAGCAATGGACATGGGAAAGTTTTAATCGTTTACTTACATAGCTTTTATGTGCTAATAAACCTCAGATCTGTCCTAAATCAAGAACAGTGAGTCAGTGTGGCAGGAACTAGAAGGGTTTCCCTGTACATTAAGAAATTATTATTATTATTATTATTATTATTATTATTATTAATCATTATAAAATCATAAACCAAAGGTCATGATTTTAAATCCTCTGACTGCCAGGAAGTGAATTTTGAGTCTTTGAGCAAAACTTTAGATATGTTTATTAAGATTATTATTATTATTATTATTATTATTATTATTATTATTATTTTTTACCCTGACCTTGCTAGTAGCAAATTGAACACTGCTGTAGTCAAAGCATATCGTAGACACACGAATTGAGGTTTTGAAAACATCTCTGCTCACACGAAAACCCGTAATTGATTTGGTACCACTCACATGAGCACGTCAGATAATTAGGTGGTGATAGTATTTCATACATGACGAGCTGCATTTATTTTGTCTTAACTTCAAAAGAGAGAGAGCGAGAGAGAGAGAGAGAGAGAGAGAAGATGGTGATGGAACTAGGTTTTACAGCTGCTATAACAAAAGCGAGAACAGGAACGAACTTGTTTCGCTGACGTGTCTCCATCACCTCCATGCTTTACTAAACCGGCATGGCACGGAGGGTTTTATTTCTTTAATACCGTTTTTATCACAATCCATGGAGTGAAGTGTAAAATCCTGTGAGTTCATCCGTATTTGACCAAAAAGCGAAGGATTATATTGACTCAAGAAAATCGCTGTGATGGATTGTGTATGTTTATGTGAATACTAATTGATGTTATTTGCAAAACTGAGACAGGTTTTTATATGAGTTCATGTACCATGAAGCTGCAATATTGTTTACAGTGTTATTGTAGTTTATATTTGTGGAGGCAGAGAGAGATAGAGAGAGAGAGAGAGAGAGAGGCACTCATGCAGTGGTTCATACTCTCACTGTCTCCTCATGTGGACAACCACTTGGCTCATTGCTAAATTCCACTTTTAATCAGGCATAGAAGAGGACAGAGGGCTTGGGGGGCCTCAGGACAGCGACAAAATCAATTGGCTGGAACTGACATCTGCCTGGATCTGCCTTGGGAGCCTTTTGAGGTTGCCTAAATGAAATCAGGGCCCCTAATTGTGGGCTGATTTATTCACTTGTCCAAGGGCATGACGATGGGATCTCTCTAGCCCTCGGCCTTCAATCACTGGCCATACATAAAACATTTATATTACATCTGTCTCTCTATCTATCTCTCGTTTCCTCTTTCTGCACTAGCGGTGAGAAAATCCTCCATTTTCTTTCATTTTGTTTTGTTGTTGTCACCAAGGAGGAAATGAAATAGAGGCTAAACGAACTGTCACTTGGCTCGAGTAAGATAAATATATCGACGCCCCGCAGTGGACTGGGACACATCTGGGTTTTCTGCGCTATCCAAATGAAAATAAAGACATCCGCCCCACCCTTCCTGCCACCTCTCCTACTATCTCTCTCTGACACAGACACGGATATGGAGCAGGAACTGCCATGCGATCAGCACGCTTTCCTGTCTCTGATCCTCCATGAGGAGCCAACGGTTTGTCACCCTGATATTTCAGCCAGGGGAATTACACGGGTGGTGGCCTGTGGAAACTTTAACCTGCCGAACCCCTGAATAAAACATTAAACAATACCCGCTAAAGCAGAGCCCAGCCTGAGTGGCATTAAACATACACAATACCTGAGGAGCAGCCAGTGAGCCATTAAACATTGATGCACCTCTTGGGTCACATGAGGAAACGCATCTAAGCCAAGTGTGTCTCCACGGAGAGAACCAAGGGATGAAAAAAAATCCAGGAAGAAATATATCTGATCGAAACTCAGCTGAGGATCTGGAAGAGTCACAGAGATAGGAGAAAAAAAAGATGAGGAAAAAGATAGCTTCTTCAGTAACTCTTCAAAAATGGAGTCAGTGATCAAGGAGGTTATGAACTGTGAAAAAGGGGGAGGGAGGGGGTGTTTCCGGGGTGCTTTTCCTCAGTACCATGAGAACTTCTAACAATGAAATAGTCGAGAAAGTTTGGATTGTAGTTTAACAGCTAGATAATGGCTAGATAAGGTTACCTGGGATGTTATTGCTAGCTAGTTGGCTAGCTAACTTAGCAGCATGTGTTATGGCTCATGAGACTGGAAGATGCTAGCACTAAATATAAGTATTTGTTTAGTTTCCTCACGTGGTATCACACACCTGCACTGTTTTTTTTTCTTACAATTTCATTCCTCTGATGAAAATCAAACAAAATTATAATCATTTGTTTGAATTCTTACAAATTTCATGACTCCAGTGACAAAGCTACTTTCACTGATGAGGTTAGCTAGTTAGCTAGTTAGCATCAGGTGTTATCACGGCTGTGAACTTGTGACAGTTCATACGACCCGTACGAAATATCAGCTTAGCATTAGTACATTTTCTTACGACTTCATTCATCTGACTCAAGTCATGTTCACCGTTATGGAGAGCATTCACTTTTAAGTGGCTATTTTTATTAAATCAAACCAAATCCAATGACATTTTCTAATGAGATCCAGTCAAATACATCAAGAATACTTAATATATTCTGTCAAGTTTGTAATTCCTCAAAAGAAAAAGGACTCCTGAAGACTTTTATTTTTTTTTAAATCCTCTATTTCATGGTTCCACATGAAACCTTAAAGGGCTCTCTGAGAGGAAAAAAAAAAAAAAGGAAGAAGAACCTGTTATGATCCCTCAAGAGAGCAATGATGGTACTTATGCCAATTACGTGTGAAAAATGGATACCCAAGGGCTCTTTGGATACGTAGAGGTTCTTTGCTTTCTAAAGGCGTTCTACTTAAAATTCGCAAGGGTTCAAAAAGAGGTACACACCTTTAATGGTCTGTATCTTTTTCAACAGTGTAATGATAATACATAGTTATGACAGTAATGCATTTTAGAAAAAAGTTCCAATTAGAAGTTCTCTGTTTCTGAAAGGTTTTTTAAATTGGAAATCACTGTTTTATGATTCCACATTCAAGCTTAAAGGGTTCCCAGAGAGGAACAAACTGAAGAACCCTTTAGGATCCTTCAAAGGTGTAATGATAGTTATGACAGTAATATGTCTTTGGGAAAGGGTTCCTCGAGGGTTCTTTGGATGCTTCTTTGGGTTCTCAGCTCCTAAAGGTATTCTACTCTCTATTAGGGAGGCTTTCTTTTTTTATGGTTCAAAATAAAAGCTTAAAAATTAACCCGAAAAGGACAAAACGAAGGACCACTTTGGATCTTCAAAGAGTGAAATGATAGTTAATACAATAACGTATTGGAATGGGTTCCTCAAGGGTTCTTTGAATAATGAGCGGTTCTTTGCTTATTAAAGGTGTTGTTAACCCTTTGTTATATGGTTCCACACAAAACTTTCAACCGTTACCCGTGACGGACAAACCGATGAACCTTTTTGGGTCCTTCTAGAGCATAATAATGACGGTATATTAAAAATAGTTCATCAAGAGTTTTTTTGGATAATTAGAGGTTCCACATTTCCTGAAGATCTTCCACTGATATGGAAACAGTTGTTCACCGCTATATAGAACTTTTGTGAACTTTTCTGGATGGAAAATATGATGAATACGCTTTAAGCTGCTATTTTTAACCGTTCTGGAAAATTACCATCCATTATAGTGGTATTAATTTGCTCTTTTATACACTTCCTGTCCACCAAAAGAAGAAATAGTGAATGATTTTAGTACGCTGCTCTTTGTAATAGTGATTTAGCCGAGTAAACGATGTTGTCTAGGCCTTTATAAAAGAGGTTTAGAATTGATAAATGCGTTTTCTTTTCTTTTCTTTTCTTTTTTACAAACCCATTTTACTTCCTTTCTCTGTACAGTGTGTAAGAAGCTCCATTTCCCATGACTACAAAGCCCCTAAAACCTGAATCCTTGATCAGGCTGATGGCTTTCACCTTCTCCAACTCAATCTAGCTGCGCCAGCATGAAAGACAGGAGATCATTTCACAAGGTTCGGCACACTTTTTCATTCTTTTCATGCTGTGAGAGGTTCAGATCCATGTGTATGTGTATGACAGATACGGCTGAGAGGAGGGTGTTAGCTGAAGCTGAACTTCCTGCCACATCTTTTACTGTGTTCTGCCGAAGGAATTTTGTCAGAGGAGGATGAAAATCATCACCCGCACTCGTAGTTTGATTTGAACCCCAGACGGATGAGTTTAAAAAGTATTCTCAAGTCTCCTTTTATCAAATCTGAAGATGTCATGCCATAACTTATGGCTATCCTGCAGCCACAAACAGGAGCTCAGTGTGATACAGAGAGCGTGCACTCTCAGATCCATGAGATCGTTTCCCACTTATTTTTACACAATTCTGTAATTCCTCACTTCTGGGAAAACTCATCTCGAGACAGAAGTGTGTGTTTTGGTGGCCAAGCCGCCAAAGGTGATGTTTCCAGTGCATAATAGATCCATTTGCTGGGAAGAAAACACCATTCCTCTGCTGTAATGACTCCGTGAGACCCAGGTGCTCTTTGTGGGCTAGAATTTCCCTCTCTCCAGGATTAACTCAATAATGTGCCCTTCGTTCTCGGAGCTGTATCTGGTGTTGGCTGACATTTTCAGCTCTCTGCAGGTCCTGGAGACATGCCTCCTTTACCTCAGACTGTAAACAGGGTCAAACAATCCTACTGTGGATCGATATGGCCTGGAGAGGTCTAGCCAATGGACTTAGCTGGGTCAAAAAGTGCCATAGACTTTTACACACACTCTCCATTTTTTAGCCCCAATTCCACTTTTGATTGTAAATAAAACTCAGCAGTGTGTCCATGAGATGAATGACAAAGTAAACTGTGCTGCTTGTTTCATATGGCTGGGTTTAACTCTTATAGCCGGGTCGCAATCCTCCCGACTAGCCATCGCATAACTAGTCATTTTACAGCAATTTTAAAAAAAAAGTATTTTTGGGCTCTTTTATCAGGACAGTTAGATGCTGATAAACAAGAATAAAAAAACACGCCAAAATATACAGCAACAAACATGCTACAAGCTACGTTTCTTTTTAAGCTACACTGTGAGTGAAATAAATAAATCAATCATTGCAAAAAATGTGCAAAATAATAAATCTGTGCATCATATTACACTATTTAAGGATGTAAAAACACTTAAAATGCACTCTGAAACTGAGATGCGCAGCAGGGAAGCTTGTGTCCATCAACACGGCTCTCTTTATAGCTCAATGAGTGACCTTCCCTGGACTGAGAATGCAGAAGCGTGGGAGATTTTACCACCATGTTCATGTCCATGTCCGGTATCAGCAGCATCTAAAAACAGAGTCTGGATCATCCTCGTTTGAGTGGACATCCGCCGACCTAATGTAGCTGGGTGGGATTGGATAGTGATGTGGTTCTGAATGTGCTCTTTCACATGCGAAAGTGATAATATTCCATTGAAGCAAAATAAAATAACACAATGAAATGGTTTCATCTAGAGTGAAATATTTCATACTAGAAAAGAACATTTAGCCTGATTTCTTTACCATCTGCCTTGCTTTTCTATTTTTTCCCCCAATCAACACCTCTGTAATGTGACTAAAAGTTTACTAATCCAATTTTACAGAAGTAAACTGTACTGAAAGACTGAACATGTAGGATAGCTTTCCTAAAGGCATAATCCACGATACAACCCAAAGGTCAAAACCATGTACTAACAGGAAACTGTAAAACATGACGGACTCAATATAAACAATCAATGCTCAATAGACAGACCAGCCGGCTACCAGATAAAGGTCGATGCACGGATAAACAGGTTGGACTACAGAGGAATAAACGAGGCTCAGAAACTCGAGAGACTCTGCACTTGAAGACTTGATGAGTCCATAATATGGAACAGAAGACATAAATAAAGGGTGAGAGGAAAGGCACTGATGCCTAATCTAAGGAGTTCATCAACCATGAACATTGAATTCTTTACGCATTGATAAGTGTGACCCTGGGGTCATTTTCTACAGTTGCCAAGATGTTGTGCAGCTAATCACTATAACTAGCTACTGATCATAGATCCATCCATCCATCCATTTTCTATATCACTTATCCTACAGGGTCACGAGGAACCTGGAGCGTATCCCAGGGAGCATCAGGCACAAGGAAGGGTACACCTGGGACACGGTGCCAATCCATCGCAGGGCACAATCACATACACATTTGTACCCTACAGACAGTTTGGACATACCAATCAGCATACCATGCATGTTTTTGGACTCGGCCCTCATAGATTATAGAGTAAAAGTGTTTGCATGAACCAATTAGCAAGATCAACTTTAATCGCATTTGGACACAGGTGTCAACAAAGGAACTGGCTCTCTGGATGCTTTCACAGTCTGAATCGGAGTGAAATTGAGCCTTCCAAAAAGCCAAAAAAGGAGGGAAAAATGTTTTCTGAAGGGGTGTGTAGGGCTGAAAATGTCCTCAGAAAACACTTTTCCTTGCTCAGAAATGAAAGCTTAAAACAAATCGTTACCAAGTGAGCACAGAAATCACTAAATCCACCCAAGCACAGATAACGTGGAGCAGGGGCTAAATAAACGATTAGACCATTTTGTAAATACTTTGTTTTGTGTGTCGTACCCAGCATTTAGTTTCTTTCAGATCTCAGCATGTCACATTTGCCCTGGACAATGCTTCTCCACACCAGCAGAGGTCGCTATCACCAGAGTTGATCACTATTTCTATTGATCACTACCTGTTCCTGTTCTGATTAGCACTTCCCGGTCAATGACTTTATAACCACACAACACCATGTAGATATGTCTACGTGAAGTCTTGTCACTGTTCGATAGTTCCGAGTTGTGTTATTCCACCTGCTTTGTCCATGTTGTGCTAACATCTCTTGCTAACTTGTCACAACACTCAACTCTCTGGATTACCCCTGTCTGGGTTTGATCTTCCGATGGCTCGCTGTGTATGAACCATTTTTTCGACTAAGGTTTTGGATGTTTTTTAATAACCTCAAGCCTCTCCCGAGTCTGGTTGGTTACACAGCAGCATATAAATAGACCGGCCTCGCACCACCAGAGAGCACGTGGGAGATTACTATACGGCCATTAGCTCGGCTATGACGATCCTGCGCCAATTCTGTCACCCAAAATTAGAAAGGAGCCAGTAACTCTTGCACATTTTTTGTCAGTCTTGTTTGGAGAGGGATCGGCCTGTCAATAAGTGCACCATAATAGTGTGGAAGTACTGCCAGTTCCAATAAAGCAACAGAGAGATCAAGCGAATGAAAGGTGACCTTGCTGTAATTGAGATTCATCACAGGCGAGGCAGGCGGCAGAGGGGAGAAACAAGCGAACGAGACGGGGGGGAAAAAAAAATAGACTGAATTTTTTTAAACATGGTTTGAATACTGTATACATTCGCAATTTTATGGGAGAATGGCCAAGTGATGTTCGATTGCTGGCTCCGAATATCAATTTTGGGTTTGAAGCCAAAGCATTCTGTCTTTTTTTGTTTGTTTTTAGCTCCATCTGTTATATATATTTCTTTTCTCTTTATTGAGCTGGACAGCGTATTCAGAGAGACAAATTACGTCCCCTTCTTCCCTCCCTCCCGACTGAGAGCGACGTAAAATCTAAAAGAAGATATAACAAAGCCTTGCGTTCCAGCAGTCAGGCAGAAGATTTTGGTTAATACACCGACGGCAGCCGCATTATTACCTCATATTTAACATTCAGAAGGAATCGACGCACGATCCGGCACCAAGCTGTGTGTCGGTGTATGAATGGGACTCAGTGGGGCTTGGCACACACACGGCGATAGATTATATTGCCTTTTCATCGCCGCACAATGGGCAGGTTTGCATTTCAGCTGGATCCTAGAGAAGGGCCAAAAATGAAGGCCCAGTTCCCCAGAGTACCGCTGTGCCACAACACACACAATAAACTCTCAGAAAGTGTTCTGTGGAAACACACCACAGCCCAGCTGGACGCTTTCAGATAAATGAGTGAAAAGAGGACTCGCACACACTGAAAACCATGTACACACACGTACACACTGGCATGAACAGTAAGAAACTTACTGTTGCATTCTGACTTCTGATTGGTCAGACGGTGTTGATTAATTTTCTCTAAGAGAAACGTTCTAATGTGTGATCGTTTCTATAGTAACAGCTCATTCACCGGGACTTGTACGGCGGACACGTCACATAAACAGATTAGAGAACGTGTGTAATCGTTGATATAGTATAGATAGTTGGTGGTTAAGGCTCTGGGTTACTGTTCAGAAGGTCGGGGGTTCAATCCCCAGCACTGCCAAGCTGCCCCTGTTGGGCCCTTGAGCAAGGACTTTAACACTCTCTGCTCCAGGGGAACTGTATCATGGCTGACCCTGCACTCTGACCCCAACTTCCTGACATGCTGGGGTATGTGAAGTAAAGAATTTCACTCTGCTGTAATGTATATGTGATAAATAAAGACTCATTATCATTATAGTCATTTTTTCCATAAGGACATGTGTATGTAACATTTATGGAAGGAGTCTCCAGTGTCAGTGCTTTGTAACAGTCAGTAATTTCTCTGTAAGTTTTCAGGACAGAGGAATTTACACTTTGTGGTTTCTCGGCAACATGACGAGCTGCATTTGATATTTTTTGGTCTTAATAGAGAGAGAATAAAGAGAGGACAGGTGAAGGAACGACTGTTTATAGCTGCTATAACGCAAGTAAGAACAGGAACTAGCTTGTTTCATGAACAATATATGCAACTAAATGAAATGTAATGAAATGTATAAATGTTGGCATGTTTAGTTCTTTAAAGATTCGAAATTGTAACACACACAAGTTTTTATTCCTTACTTAAGTACGCAAAGTTTCCAGAGAAAAAGGACATTTTTGGATTGGGTCAGTCTGGAAAATATCTAATAATTGTCTAAATGTGCCAATTTATTAGTGTATTTATGGTAGATTTGCTATTCCAGGAATTATGGTCATTTATGGCACTCCTGTTATGTTGGAAATAATATAAATTTATGGAAATGATCAGATGGTCAAAGAACTGGTGTAAAAAAAATTAAAAATGTATAAGCAAAAAATGTCTTCTGAGTAAATTCTCCAGATTTAGTGTCGTGTCAGACTCTAGTGTTACAGATTATTTTACATAATCTCAAGGAGGCATCAGTGAGGGTCTTAAAAATAACCTAACAAGGCAGTTGATGAACGAAGTGGAATCCAAACTAGATGAATTACGTTTACTTACACAGTAATGTCTTCGATAAACTGGAATGAGAGAAAAAAAAAAAAAAGCAAATGAAGAGGCATCTCATCACAGATTATCGTGTTATTGTAATTATGAAAGACAAATGAAAGACAATTAAAAGGTCCATTTTTCAATCAGGAGCTGGATGGAATACCTGGCAAGTGGTGTTTTCACAAGACTGTAAATCTGTCTCTTAACTGCGGTAAACAGAGAGAGAGAGCAGAGAGAGTCGATTTAACAAACGAGGTTCAGCTGACGAGCCACGGCTGAGATTATTATAGATTATTCAAGTAGACACTTCACTGTGAGAGAGTCATGTTTAATTCAGTCTAAGTCTTGGGTCTGGTTTGGAGTGTGGTCTGTGCATGTGGTACGAAATGCTGTGTGTTTATTTTCAATCCTACCCGAACATGGACGACTCATCCTTTGTTGCCTTGTCAACAAACTGAAATTCATTTCCATTTGGAGCCAACAATGTCTGATATGGATGTATGCATTGACTTTTTATTTTTTATTTTTTTTATAGCTAATTAGCTATAAAAAAAAATTATATTAATTAGCTAGCTAATTAATACTCCCTTTCCCTTTCAGTCATTGTGACACTAGGAAATTGTAGACATGTGAGAGGTGATGTACGTGGAAGATGGTGTAGAGCACCGTCCTCCGAGTTACATAGCACTAGCAGCAAGATATTCTGGCTTCATGTATCTCAGAGGAATCACAGAAAAAAACATTCGCATGCATCTTATGCTATACGGCTCAAAGTATGTACACCCCTGACCATCACGCCCTTAATGGTTCCTCACCAAACTGTTCCCACAAACTCAGAATCACACAGTTGTATAGAATGTTTCTGTGTGCTGTAGCATTACAGGTTCCCTTCACTGGAACTAAGAGGAACCAAACACTGTTCGAGGATCACGATGTTCCTGTGCACAAAGCGAGCTCCGTGAAGACATGAGGCGTGAAGGTTGGAAGAAGGTAGAAGAACTCGAGTGTCCTGCACACAACCCCACTAAACACTTTTGGGATGAACTGGAACTGGAGTCTCCTCACATCGACATCAGCAGATGATCTCAACCTCACTAACGCTCTTGTAGCTGAATGAACACAAATCCCCACAGCCACACCCCAAAATCTAATGGAAAGCCTTCCCAGAAGAGGAGAGCACGTTATAACAGAAAAGGGGGAATAAATCTGGAATGGGATGTTCAACAACATGGGTGTGATAAACAGGGGTGCACAAACTTTTGGTACCTATATGGTATCAATGTACTTCCACTCGAATGCTCTGTACGACACTTGCTGCATTAACGTAATTTAACCACACCCACCTCAACCACTTGAATGAGATTGATATGTAATAAATAATTTGACCTCTTTTTTGAAACATACTGAGCATCACACATTTTTACGTGTACTTTCCCCGTTTTCAAAAATACACACGTTACACATCGTGTTGCTGTGTGGCAAGATTGTTGCAAGCTCTCAACATGTTTAAAAAAGAGGTAACGTTATTTTGACACATTGATCTTATTTAAACAGTGTAGTGGTAGAGGTGGGCGTGGTTCGATTCCATTGGTGCAGATTGTGGCGTGCAGAGCATTCGACTGAATGTTGGATATGTTGATTTGCAGTGTACAGTATGCTTGTGACAGGTCGTTGATACTGATCGTCAGACATGTTCACAAGTCCCTGAGGTCCAAGTCCAAGTCAAGTCTCAAGTCTTTGAGGTGGAGTCCAAGTCAAATCTCGAGTCTTTGAGGTGGAGTCCAAGTCGAGTCTCAAGTCTCTGAAGTGGAGTCCAAGTCGAGTCTCAAGTCTTTGAAGTCAAGTCTCGAGTCTTTGAGGTGGAGTCCAAGTCGAGTCTCGAGTCTTTGAGGTGAAGTCCAAGTCGAGTCTCAAGTCTTTGAAGTCGAGTCTTGAGTCTTTGTGGTGGAGTCCAAGTCGAGTCTCAAATCTTTGAGGTGGAGTCCAAGTCAAGTCTCGAGTCTTTGAGGTGGAGTCCAAGTCAAGTCTCGAGTCTTTGAGGTGTAGTCCAAGTCGAGTCTCAAGTCTTTGAAGTCGAGTCTCAAGTCTTTGAAGTCGAGTCTCAAGTCTTTGTGGTGGAATCCAAGTCGAGTCTCGAGTCTTTGTGGTGGAGTCCAAGTCGAGTCTCAAGTCTTTGAGGTGGAGTCCAAGTCGAGTCTCCAGTCTTTGAGGTGGAGTCCAAGTCAAGTCTCGAGTCTTTGAGGTGGAGTCCAAGTCGAGTCTCAAGTCTTTCAAGTCGAGTCTCGAGTCTTTGAAGTGGATTCCAAGTCGAGTCTCGAGTCGTTGAGATGGAGTCCAAGTCGAGTCTCGAGTCGTTGAGGTGGAGTCCAAGTCGAGTCTCGAGTCGTTGAGGTGGAGTCCAAGTCGAGTCTCGAGTCGTTGAGGTGGAGTCCAAGTCGAGTCTCGAGTCGTTGAGGTGGAGTCCAAGTCAAGTCTCGAGTCGTTGAGGTGGAGTCCAAGTCAAGTCTCGAGTCGTTGAGGTGGAGTCCAAGTCGAGTCTCGAGTCGTTGAGGTGGAGTCCAAGTCGAGTCTCGAGTCTTTGAGGTGGAGTCCAAGTCGAGTCTCGAGTCTTTGAGGTGGAGTCCAAGTCGAGTCTCGAGTCTTTGAGGTGGATTCCAAGTCGAGTCTCGAGTCGTTGAGGTGGAGTCCAAGTCGAGTCTCGAGTCTTTGAGGTGGAGTCCAAGTCGAGTCTCAAGTCTTTCAAGTCGAGTCTCGAGTCTTTGAAGTGGATTCCAAGTCGAGTCTTGAGTCGTTGAGGTGGAGTCCAAGTCGAGTCTCGAGTCGTTGAGGTGGAGTCCAAGTCAAGTCTCGAGTCGTTGAGGTGGAGTCCAAGTCAAGTCTCGAGTCGTTGAGGTGGAGTCCAAGTCAAGTCTCGAGTCGTTGAGGTGGAGTCCAAGTCAAGTCTCGAGTCGTTGAGGTGGAGTCCAAGTCAAGTCTCGAGTCTTTGAGGTGGAGTCCAAGTCGAGTCTCGAGTCTTTGAGGTGGAGTCCAAGTCGAGTCTCGAGTCTTTGAGGTGGATTCCAAGTCAAGTCTCGAGTCGTTGAGGTGGAGTCCAAGTCGAGTCTCGAGTCTTTGAAGTGGAGTCCAAGTCAAGTCTCGAGTCTTTGAGGTGGAGTCCAAGTCAAGTCACAAGTCTCTGCTGATCGTATAGAAGGTGCTGCAGATACAAGTTGCAAGTGATTTTTTATTTTTCCGGTGAGACTGAGTTGTAAAAAAAAATCCAAATTTATACTGTACATTAGAATATTGTGCAAACACACAATGTTGCTAATAATTAATGCAGACGTCTGATTATTGCTGTGCTAGAACTATTCAGGTGACTGGTCTCCAAAGTGAAAGGAGTAAATGTGAAAGAATGCAGGGCACTAAAAAAGGTTTTGTGATGTTTTCTCCTGCTCAACCCTGATTGCTGCACTGGCTGGGACTTGCTTTCAGGGTTTGGGGTTCACCTCATGGATCTGTTATTTATGCAAATAAGTGGACAAGCTGTGGTCTCTTCTTTCTTCCAGCATTGTTCTCGGTTCCTCCGTGCTTTCGAGTTGTCCTTACAAGGTAACTAGAACACTCTCCGCAGGAAGTCGAGCCTTTTCTTCGCATTCTTGGCGGTGAGAAACTGCCCTCGATGTTTTCCAACAACAGCCTTAGCAACTGAGAGCAAACGGCTTCAAAGGCCGAGCTCAGATCCCACTGTGATAAAATGTACAGACATCAAAACAAGAAATTTAACCGTAACCGGTGGAAAAAAGGTAGAGACACACACACACAGACGCTCACACACAGAGTGGACGTTTTCTGAGTGAAGATGGACCTGTACGATGTTCTGTGATTAAAATAACTGTAGCAAACACAGTTTCTAGTATTTAAATAATGATATATTATGATCGTAATGAAGATACGGTCACCTTCGCATCCATGGCATGAAATAAGGTCAGAAAATCTCATCAGCTTTTTTCTCCCAAGTCTCAGGTGCGAGATTTTGGAAACGCTCCGCCTCCTAAAAGCGTAGAATAAGGTCAGAGCGGCCTGTCGTATCCGATTTACCTCTCTCTCCTTCCTTTCCCTCCGTCTCTTGCTTCCTCTATCAGCTACATGCCCCGATGCTATCGTATGGATGGATGGATGGCTGCGAGTTTCCCCAGGTGTGCCCATGATGGCTAATCTTCCTCAGGTGTCTCTAATTACCCGTCATTTAGTATTTATTTCCGCAGGCATCCATCACACGATGCCTCTCTGCCACCGGGAGCGAGCGAGACCTCCGCCTTTCAGTTTACGCTCCTCGAAACCCGCGAACACAAGATGGAGGAGATGGAGGAGGATCTGTCAGCGTGGGATCCTGGTGAGAATTCACGCAACGTTTAGAGGGATGCGTGAGAGGGATTTATTTTAGGATTTAATAAGAATAAAGTTGTAACTTTGAGAAAAGTACTCTAGTAAATATCCTTCAGTATTATTTGTGATTTGTTATGATTTGTACTTGAGTATACGTGAGTATATTAAAAAAATTTAAAGTAAGAAATATAAAGTACATTTGACTAAAAATAAATGCATTTCAATAAAAAATAAATCCTAATCATTAATCTCTAAAACATTTAGTAACCTATTTAAATAATAATAAAAAATATTAATCTTATTAGTAATAATATTAATTTATTAGAACTATTCTTTTTTACTTCTATTCATTACACATCTCAAATATTATATATATATATATATATATATATATATATATATATATATATATATATATATATATATATATATATTTGCTTAGTTACTAATTATATCTGTAAAGTTTTCCTGCATTTTATCAACATAATTTTTTTTTCCTTTTTTTTTTTTTTTTTTTAAATTTATATGGATATGACAATCAATCATGTTTTGCACAAAGATAATTAGTCTCAGTCTCAATTAACGATATTATAATTTTTTTTTTTTAAAGAAGAAAGGGTAGAAACACTAATCTTAACCTTCATGTCTTTTTATTGACGGATTTTGTGCAGATAATTATAATAAATGTATTCACTACTGCAATATCGATATTTTCAATCCAGATAAATCGAACCTAATAAAGGAACAAAGCTCATTTACGGGGACGTGTAAAGCCGACGTGCCACGTAAATGAATTAAAAACGGAATAAAAACGTGTGTAATTGTTGATATGGTGAAGTTTTCTGTAAGGAGATCTCCAGTGTCAGCTGTAACGTGTAAGAAGAAACTCTGCTTCGTGATGACACGGATGAGATTTAGACATCTAAAATCTCAACTGTATTTCATAATTAATCACAAATCAATCAGCACGAAAGGTTTGCGTTTGTTATTGGTAGTGTAGCTGCGGGGATCAGGACCGAACCTCGAACACGGAATAGATGATGAACATGCGTAGCCAAGGAAATAAAGGAAAAAAGAGAAAAGGTTTGTTTTCTCTGATTGCTTTTGCGGAAACATGAAGTCGTCATGTAAACCTTCTGCGATTGAACTCGGGGTTCGACATCACAGTCCCATAGTTCTATCGCAATTATGACTAAATCATTTATTATTAGCACCAAACACTCGTTTTAATTTTCCAAATTGACTCTCTCCGTCTCCCCAAATGGAACGTTTCATAATTGATTAGAGTACCTTTGAATTTAGCGTTAATTAAATCACCGGGTTCAATTTCCATTCAAGGCGGTTTTTAATTTATTCCTCCTCATCGACGTCGTCAGTTCGGAGCCCGGGTATGACTCGATGAACTTTTTTTTTTTTTTTTTTTTTGATTAGTTTTTTTTATTTTATTTCCAATAACACACAGATGTTCTTCTTCTAAGAAACGACTGATTTATTATTGTTTTCATTATTGTTATTATCGTTAAGGGAAAGGGTTTCTGAAAGTCGTGTGTTGATCGGTTTCCATCTGTAGCTCGGCCTGAAGGAAAGAACGAGTCCATCACAGCTGCTGCCTCTGAAGAACACAATTAATGAGCTGCTTCATTTGGACTTCTTTCTTACGAGTCTCTTTTCACATTATTTTCTCGGCCTAATTGCTTGCCAAAGAAACGGAGCCGCGATGTTAAAAGGCAGACATCTGGAGACATTCAACACTCCAACACACACGCGCACACACACACACTTCGGCAAATATTAAAAGATGTTCTGAGAGATGGAAAAGTGCACCGCGTACTGTGTACAGAACTCATGCTCTGCTCAGATCTAATAGAAGTCATTCATTTATTCATCCATTTTTAGTAAGTGCTTTATCCGGGTCAGAGTGGCGGTGGATCCGGAGTCTTTCCCAGGAACACTGGGTGCGGGATGGGAATACACCCTGGATGGGACGCCAGTCTATATCAAGACACCACACACACTCTCACACCTAGAGGCAATTTAGCGTCTATAATCCACCTACATGTTTATAAAATGAAGCTTGTGAGATGGATGATTGTCTGAAATATATATATAATATATATATATATATATATATATATATATATATATATATATATATATATAAATATATATACACATCGTCCTATACTACCACATAACTATAGTTGATTGATGATAATATCATCCTTTAAAAGGTGGGTGAGAGGGGGTGTGGCCAGGAATCCATCCGTAAAGCGTGTCGTGTACACGTTACGTCTTGACAGCAGAACGAAATACCGGAATCTGGTGACGAGACAACTGTACCTGCAACTTGCTAGTATAAGCATTTAATCCATTTTTTTTTTTACAATTAATTAGCCAAGGTCAGGAATGCTTGCAATCCTGAAGTTGTGACTGTAAATAAACATAATTAGCTGTAACTAAGCTGAAATAAAATGATATAACGTACATGTGCATGCGTTCTGTGGCAAACAGCAGCGGAGATAATTACTCAACTCTTGTACAGTGAAGTCGTCCTGATAATCTTCATTTAATCCTCTCAATGAAGATATTCACGGCTTTGGGGCGGCTGTGGATCGGGTGGTAGAGCGGGCTGTTCACTAGGCGTAGGGTTGGCGGTTTGATTCCCGGCCCACGTGACTCCACGTGCCGAAGTGTCCTTGGGCGAGACACTGAACCCCGAGTTGCTCCCGACGGCAAGTTAGTGCCTTGCATGGCAGCTCTGTAGCCATTGGTGTGTGAATGGGTGTAAAGAGCTTTGTAGAACTGCTAAGGTTTAAAAAAAAAAAAAAAAAAAAGCACTGTATAAGTGCAGACCATTTATCACTTTATTCCCTCAGAAAAAGCACAGACAATAGCAGCTACGATGCCTCAGGGAAAGATGTTTTGTTGCTCAGCTCTGAATTCAGACAGCAGGTCAGTAAGGTCAGTACAGTATACACGACGGCTGAAAAAGAAACACGTAGTCTGAGATACAACACGATTTACATCGGTCCATATTAAAGCTGCTTTCTGACTCGACAGGCAACGTGGAGGCTTCAATCGCCAAACCTCTCGATCCTATTTGAGAGGCGGGAGGAAACTGTAGGACTGGGAGGAAACTCTGACGGATGCTGGAAGAACCTGAAGTTCTGCAAATGAACCGGGGAACCTGGAGCTGCCTGGAACATTCCTGCTAAAATCTCAAGTCTGGAGAGAGAAATCGCTTCCAAAAAAAAAAATAAATAAAAAATAGAAAGAAAAGAGAAAACGGCGCTGTCGCATTTTGAGCAAATCCGACACTTTAAGCTTGTAAACAATCGCTAATTCCAGAATCTCATTTTAGAGCTTGAGCCAATGATATGCAGTTATTGGAGAGAGAGAGAGAGAGAGAAAGAGAGAGAGAGAGAGAGAGAGAGAGAGATCAGTTTTTTTCCGTTTCATGCTAATAATATAAAAATAGAATAAATAAATAAATAAATAAAGAAAGAAATAGGCCTACTTGTTCACAGGGTTTTTTGCTCTCTCTCTCTCTCTCTCTCTCTCCAATAACTGCATATCAATGGCTCAAGCCTCTGCCTCGCCTCATGGCCCCATTACCGCCTCGGGTGCGCATTATTTTTCCAATAATTCAACGTCCTGTCGTCAATTATTAGTTAATCATTTCTGGAAAGTCGTACTTTTCGGTGATGTCGTTTGTTGTGAGATGTGTGCGCTGTGGTGGAGAGTAGGCTAACTCGTCCGTTATTTCAGTTCACTCGGCGAAGGGATACGGAACTGTAACGCGGTCAGTTTATCTGCGTTTATCTGCTCTCTTGTCCGTTTAAAAATCAAACTTTCCTGTTAAACTCGACACTGCACTCGGGCTGTAATTCTGTCTTCAACGGGCAAAAAAAGACAAGCTTTAGAGCAACAGAGTCCTTTTCTCCTCGGTATTGTGTGAACCGAGCAATAGGCAGCTCTGTCCAGAAAAGCTTCAATTACATGCTTTGGTAGACATATACGCTTCTGGAGTTCTCATGTCAACAACCGAAATACGTAATTAAGTTAATATCAGGAGTCTGAGGCGTCTGAGCTGAAGGGTTTTGGGCAGATGGAGAGAGGGAAGCAGACGACAGAGAGTGGAGAGAAAATACACATAAAACTTCTGATAAAAAACACCAGAAGCTGAGAAAGCCATGTGGAGATAAAATACGACAGATCCCTGGCGAAATGTTAGTTCCTCAGAGAACATATGGAGGACCAGGGACGTGCACGTTTCCGTTTCCACGAGATTTGTTTAATTCCATACTGTCAGACGAGGAGTCCCCTGAGCCACCTCCCGAAGCAGTCTAATTCCTTTCAGCACCAACTTTTCTTCTTCTCCTGTCCCTGTATAAAATAATTCCCTTCACACCAACTCTCGCATCAACAACATGACAAATCCGTGACGCTGAACACCACCGTGGAAGCGGCTCCCTGTTATCACCTCGCCCACCTTGTTTCCATCACCGTACTTTTGATCGCGTCGGAGCTGAACTTTGTGCAAACGAGTCACTTCTGATGTGTTAATTGCGTGTCTAGAAGATCCGTGTTATCCGTGATGTACTCTTTCTCGGGTTAAAAAAAAAAAAAAACCGTCAGAAGGGAAGAGTATGCCGTGTTCGGAGGTAAGCGCGTGTAGTGAAGAGTTCACATCTCTGTTCAGACCTCAGATATAAGGAACAACACCAGTGACAGTGGAATCATGCTTTACGTCAACCGCTAATCCAACACGCCTGGGTTCTGTGCCGCTGTTACATCGACGTGGCATCAAATCGCGGAAGTCTGACAGCATCGGACTTTACGGGTTCCGAGTAACATTTTCTTCAAGTAATGCAAAGTAAATTTATTGTAATTGATTATACAATAAATAAAGAAATAACAAAAGGAATTTTGTCAAGGATTATTCGGCAATCACGACCTCTGAACCCGTACGAGCGGACTTCCGATGCACTCCTATACAGTAGTGATGAAACAGGAAATAAGTTATAAATTCCAAGCATGGTGACCTCTGCTGGGGAGGAGGGGTATCGATTGATTCGACTAGAGGTTGTATACACTCACTTGTTATATAATCTATAATGTTATATAATCTATAATCTATATAAGGTGCGAAAATGATTCATTCCGAGTCACGTTTCCGAGGTAAGACAAATGCGGCAAGTCAGCGTATGGATAGAGAAAGGGTGACACATGGAAAAATAAATAAATAAGACAGAAACTGTAGCCGAAAACCCTGAAGGAAAGTTCAATCGTAGTGAGAAACCCCGTTTTTTTTTTTTTGCCGTTTTCTCCTCTCCTCCATCTGCTCTTCGTCTTTGTTCTTTCAGACTCGGAGTATTGATCAGTCATCGAGAAACAAAGCCGAATGTTCTTTCTGTATAAGATCCAGACCGGCGTGTTCTGCTCTGTTTCTCGCGGCCATCCTGCTTTGATTACCAGCTGCTACTTTTGCCTTCAGCTATAACCATCAAACACCTCGCTGAGGAACACTTGGAGATACCGCCGAGTCCAAAAGTCTGAGCCCGCCCCCGAGAACGGCTTTAATTTCACCACTTACAAGGACAGCAGGTTATAACTCGGTAATAACTGTGTAATGACATAGTAATACCACGTTAATAAGTCCTGTTTATGTATAAATGACATTGCAGCATTCTGGCTGATATTAAATAATACTTCAGCATAATGGAAATGTTGCAGAAAGTCTGGAGGATGAAAACACAAAGCTTGTGTTAGCTTTACTCTCTAAAGAAGCTTTACTGGATCTAGAACTGGAACTTATTTATAGTCTGAGCTGGAGATATATATATATATATATATATATATATATATATATATATATATATATATATATATATATATATATATATATATATATCTGAACTGATTTCTGGTATCAAATGTCCTACATTTTGAAGCAAATTCTATTTGCGTATATATTTATTGGAAAACAATAATTACAAAATATTTATATTTACATATTTATACGTAAGAAAACTGATCTAGGATCTGCAGAGAAGAAGAAAAATCCTGAAGTGATTATTTTTTTGCTTTATGAAAGCGGGATGTCAAACTTTTTATCCATTTCTAGTTATATTTAATGTTGGGGCACATCTGAAAAACAACTTCCTGCTTTCCCTTGCGTTTTAGCGTCTATAAACACCAGCCTCTCTTTTTTATCCCCCCTCTCTTCTTATTGAGACTAATAAATGCAAAACAAACAAACAAACAAACAAGCAAACAAACAAACAAACCATGTTATTTCATGTAAACTCCTGAAGATGTCGAAAAAACTTCTGAAACTGGAGACTCCTTCTTTTTTTTTTATAAACGATTTTAAAAAATCTGTTTATGTGGAGCATTTGGCGTACGAGTCTCTGTGAATTCGATGTTACCATAGAAACGATAACGTATCAGAACGAGCGCGTTAATATAGACCTGCGATGTACAGCTGCGCTACTGTCAGGGCTGCGGTTATAGAGAATGTATCGACACCTTCCGGCCAATCAGAATGCAGGATTTCCTGATGAAGCGCTGTGGGATAAGGTTAATGCTGTAAATAATGTAAGTTAAGGGAAACTTAAGCGCTGTAAAACACGACATTTTCTTTAATACTAAGTGCTATTTTTGGAAAAGAGCTGGATCAGATTTCCATAACGTAAATCCAGCAAACACATCAGACATAGCCCTCATTACAGAAATCAGTCTGCGGGCCTGTGAGAGTAAATGAAGCCTTGTGAAGCACTTCAGTCCGATTTGAGACGATATTAAATCCGTGATCAAACGCAGGACTCGGTTCTTGTGAAGGACACGCCGAGAGGACTCGAGGACCGTGTCTCAGAACAGTTAAGTGTTCTGTTTTCTGTGGAGGGGGCAAAAAAAATGAAGTTTCATGTTCTCCATGCTCGCAGTTTTTGCGCTGACCTTTTCAGCATGATTTCGTGCAATAATGACCTCGTTTCAGAGGCTATTGTGCTCCTCTAATGATACAACTCCTCGTCTCGGTTTCTTTTTAATTGGGGTACTGTGAGCTGTGCGGTAATCAAAATGTAATCTCAGCATGACTGGGCCGGAAAAAAGATATGACACGTCATAAATATATATTTAAAATAAGAAGAATTAATAAGGTTAATTGGCACGTAGCGTTCGGATTTCTCCGCTAAAATCTGCGCACGCATTTATTGCATATATATATATATACGAATAAATATATAAATATATATGTATTTTTGGTGTCTCGTCCATGCTGTTGCTCTCGATGCAGGTATGGATATAAAAGTTTCTGCTTTATGAAGCAGCTCAGAAACAGTAAAGAAGAGATTTTGGTGAATTTGGAGAAATATGTATAGGTTTTAATATATATGAGCATTACGGAGATAAAGACTTCTTTCAGTATTATAGCTCCCAAACTGGAATATCCTCATCTTCAATTTGTGATTGGTCAGAAGGTGTTGATTAATTCCCTACAACAGCGGCTCTGACAGTAGCGCAGCTGCAAATCGCAGGTTTATTTATAATGAATGCGCTCGTTCCAATACGTCATCGTTTCTATGGTAACAGCGCTTTTACAGGGACGTGCACTGATTAATAAAAAAAAAACATTACAATGATGGAGTTTTCCTGAAGTAAGGAGAAATGCGTTTAATTAACATGCATGGAAGGAGTCTCCAGGGTCAGAGAGTATGACGTGTCGTTCTTAAATAAGTAAAACAACGGTAACCAAAGTGTTTTATTCCTCTTATACCACAACAGTGGTGTGCTGTTAGAGGAAAACAATCAACTTCAGGGAGGTAACAGTAACTCAGCTCCATACCATCACTCCATTGTTATTTATTTTCTGATAACAGCACCGCACACAGTGTTTTATAGCTTAAATCAAATATAGATAGATAGATAGACAGACAGACAGGCAGGCAGACAGACAGATAGATAGACAGACAGACAGACAGATAGATAGATAGATAGACAGGCAGACAGACAGATAGATAGATAGATAAACAGGCAGACAGATAGATAGTGATAGATCGAGATAGACAGACAGGCAGACAGACAGACAGATAGATAGTGATAGATAGAGATAGACAGACAGATAGAGAGACAGACAGATAGGTAGATAGATAGATAGATAGATAGATAGATAGAGATAGACAGTTAGACAGATAGATAGATAGGTAGATAGAGATAGATAGACAGATAGACAGATAGATAGATAGATGTACTTCAAACGTCATGAAGTCATGATATAAAGTACAGACGCTAACCCCACCCGTAGCCCAACCCCCACCCCCACCCCCCCTCCCACGACCTTATCTTCATATCATCTCTTTTGGTTTAAAGCTTTACCAGTAAATAAATTTCCCCCTGAAGAAGAGAAACAATCCTTCTGATATGACTCCATCCTGACTCGCACGCTACCTCGCCTTCAGCAGCGTGATGTGCATCTGACGGCTTCGGAGATAAATTCACAAAACACAATTCCCACCATCCCCAGACATTTCATGATACGTTAAGTCCGACTAATTCCTTCAGGGTACCTGGGGATTTCAGTGAAAAAGAAATAAATCACAGAGCGATGGAAATAGAAACACTTTTTCTTTCTTTTTTTTTTATAGAGGAGGAAAGGAAAGCCGCAGAAAGCTCATAAGCTTCTGGGCGTAACGTGAGCGAATATCAGCGGCCCTGATGGATTTGCATAATAGGAATCTGTCGAATGATTTGTTGTGACATGCAACCCTTTGTCCTGTTTGTCCTGCTCTCATTTGTTGGCATGAGAAAGAAAATCAACACCGATGTGACCTCATACATTCCCTCAGAATCCTGGGCTGATGAAATATTCAATCATTTCCCCCATCTTTCTGCCGTGACCCTTTTTTGACTGACTGTTTCCAAATTACAACAGATTTACAATATCAGACATCAGGGCCGGAGACGCCGAGGAAAGGTCGGCTGTCCGGACGGCTTCGCCGGATTTTCGTTCCGGATTTACACGATGCGGTGTGAACTCTTATAAAAGAAGACATTGACTCATCAAAAGGGAAATCTCTGTGGGGAAAGAAAAAAATACAAAGAGCTGCTCCAGTGGTCATTTAAACCAGCTTCAACTCCACATTCCTGCTTATCATACTGAAACACATCCCCCCGCCAAACTTATTATTCAGCTTCAGAAAGCACATCAAAGGCAAGCGCAGTCATGAAACTGCTGACCAGGTGAGAATAATTACACAAAGTAGGCCGAATTAAAAATGGATCAGGAATATTTCAAAAAAAAAAAAAAAAAAAAAAATCGCCCGAGGATACGGAGCGATGAAAAAGAATGTTTGTTTTGTCTCCGTGTACGAGAAATGGAGTTAGACTGCTGAGTTCGACAAACCGAAACTCTCATGATGAGCATAATGCGTATACACGCCGAATTCTGCATTCTGATTGGTCAGAAGGCGATGATTACTTTTCTTGAACAGAATCTCAGATCGCAGGTTTACGGTATATTAATGCGCTCGTTCGAATTCCTCACGGTTTCCATAACAACGGCTCGATCACAGGGACGGGTACGGCGGACGCTAAGGAAATCGTCGATGTGGGGAAGATTACTGTAAGGAGAAATGCGCTTATGGAACGTTTATGGAACGTTTATGGAAGGTTTATGGAAGGAGTCTCCAGTGTCAGCGCTTTGGTAAAGCTGTAACTTTAAGCTTGTAATGGTTGGCTGTGGTATAAGACGAATAAAACACTTCAGGGTGTGCTGTTATAGAAAGATAAATCAACGTCACGGTAGTAAGAGTAACTCCGTTTCATCACCCCATGCTGAAGTTGATTAGTTTACTATAACAACATCACACGCAGTGTTTTATTCCTCATTTTATTAAACAAAACTGAACAAAACGTATACTAAACGATTCAACTTAATAATCCGTAAATAAATATGTAATATCAGGTGAGGCCATGTTGGAAAACCGGATTTGCTCTGCGTCGTTTTTAGCGCAGTTCGGTTTAGCTCCGCCCCCTTAAGCCCTGTCCCGTAAGATTTCAAAGGTGGGATTGTAGCAAAATCTTAGACTTGATTTGGATTTCCCAGAACTGTTTATTTCTGAAAATTTCTTCGCGGCTTTGCTCTGGAGCGTTAATATTTTCAGCGAAGTAGATTTAAGATGAGATGAGATAAGACGAGACGAGACGAGCTAAAGATCAAATTCCGACACCGAACATGCGTCACCGTTTGGAAACGTTTTAGATTTCAATTTTTTCCATCGTGTTTAAAGCTTAAGGCTTCAGGTGTTAGAGTGAATAACCGGGAAAGAAAAGGCTTAACGTTCCTACATCTCTTCTCTTCTGCACTTCTGCTGAGAAAATAAACATAATAAGAGCGTGCAAGCTCGAGCAAATATCAATTCAAATCCATTCGAGGGAAATTGAACTGTCTTTAGAAAATGTAAATGTCACTCAGCTGCATTGTGGAACATCCCTCATGTCATAACGTCATTGTGTATTGATATTACGAATCGGCGGCTTTAATAGATACGGAGCAGCCGGAGAACGTCGGTTTGACGTGACTGTAATGGGAAACTTTATTCCTGTTTCTCAGGAGATTTACAAACCCTATTTGCTTCGTCAATACAGATTACAGGCAGCATTCTCTCGTGATGCAGGAAGATTTGTGTACCCGTGGCCGAGATCTCGAGATTTGGCTTCGTCTCTGTGCAAACTTGGAGGCGAGTCACAGTAAACAGTTAAATCCCGGAATAATTCCCATATCAACTGAACACCATATGGAACAAACTCTGGATGCCAAAGCAGCCGGATGAAATGATTTTGCAGCGAGTGTTCCAAACTGATGTCCAGATCTTTCACCAAGCCGTAACGGCTGAGGTCAGCGTAAAGCGTAACTCAAGAAAATATGGTGCTTTTATATACATGGAGTTTATTGTGTTTGGTGTGCTCTCCACCTCGGCGCCAACACAAGCAAGAAGACGAACGTCCCAGAACGTCTGTAGCGAGAGGTGGTCTCAGTCCGGTTCTGAGGGAGAAAGCGATTCGACTCTGAATCGACTCGACTCGACTCGACTGCAGGAAGTGAATCAAACACGTTGTGCGTTTTGGGTTACGGCTTATTTTCTTTTATTGATATAATTATCGAATTATTTCGTTAATTGTTCTTTTTTGTTCAGACGATTTTTGCACTTGGTAAAGGATCGTTGACTTTTTTCCCATTGATGTATTTCTGACCAATGAACGAATCAGTTTTACGAGCATGTTCTCAGCCCTACACGCCCCTCAGACATCGTTTATTTTTTCTTTTTTGTTTTGTTGAATTATGTACAGTGTGTAACCAAACCTGAAGAATCTCATCCATTTCTCGTCCCGTTTCCAAGTGAACTCGACCGAGGTTTGATTGCAGTGAGAAAGTCATTTGACTCTGAATCAACTCATTACGGAAGATGAATCAACCAAAGTGAATCAAAAAGATTGCAGCACTCCTGGAAATTTGGACCAAAAGAGAAAACTGCTGGATGTGACACACAAAACGTTTTAACCCGTTATTTATATAACTATCTAATCATCTGTGTCCTACCGATCGAGACACGATATCAAGGACTTTTACCTTTTACCTTCTTCAGACTGTATGTTCGAATGCTAGAGGCATTTTTTTAGTAATAACAAACAAAATAACTGGAAATATTTGCGGTATTGTTTCAGGAAAACTAATCAATGCATGCTCTGAAAGGACAGTTTGATAAGGAAGGACAAATTGCCGGAACTCTCACTTGGTAAAAGTTTGATTTTTAACCATTTTCCATCACTGTAAGTTTTACCACAATGTTTTTCAGCTCCACACACACACACACACACACACACACACACACACACACACACGCCTCAGCCAACATTTGTGCTTTGCTTTACGGTTTCTTGAATGACATGCGGTGTGAAACCGAACCGAACCAACCAAAAAGTATGCGTGTGAGATCAGTGAGAAGAATAAAACACATCGAGTACAGGAATAACGACTCGGGCTGAAAACGCGACCCGAGTTTGAGTGACGGCTTTTTACAATTGGAAAGGAGCGGCGAAGATCTCCAGAAGAACTCTGCCCCAATTATCTGGAGATGAGAAAAGAAGGCTAAGAAGCACACATCAGTCAGTGAGCCTGTAGCTGTTATTTCCATGGTCATGTGGGTCACACCCTGGCGTTTAAGTGGATATACTGAGCAGTCTTTAATCACATGCGTTCGGCAGTTCTGCTAATGCTGAGAGAAAGATCAATCATCATTTAGAGAAGTGATCATCCGTGCCTCCCCGGCTTTTCCGTTTAGGGTAAAGCTTCGAGATGCGGCGCGTGATCCATGTTGATGCCTCGCACTTTCATTGTCTAATCAGCAGCTGTCAAGGAACACGGACCCTCATAGTTATGCATTCAATCTCCGGCCTGTTTCAAAGGCGTCTGTCCCTTTTCTTCCCGAGGATAATTTGTCTTCCAGCAGCAATATGGATAAAACAACCACGCCAGCTTTGATCATC
This sequence comes from Ictalurus furcatus, assembly GCF_023375685.1. Classification (NCBI taxonomy): domain Eukaryota; kingdom Metazoa; phylum Chordata; class Actinopteri; order Siluriformes; family Ictaluridae; genus Ictalurus; species Ictalurus furcatus. The sequence continues at coordinate 17,987,787 of NC_071281.1, forward strand.
AGGCTGAAGTGGAATACAAACCAAAATCCTTCCTCGCACATAATACCGAGGAACTCGGTGCTGAAAATGAACCCCGATACCCCCCCCCCCCCCCAAAACAGTACAGCTTCTGTAGTATCAACATCCTTTATTAACCTCTCATATCACAGCTCTGTTGAAGTCCGGATTCTGATTGGTCGGAAAGTGTCGATGTGAAAAATCGGTAACAAGGTGACCCGATTTTCCCCCTTGTATTTAAAAAAAACGTTTTTTTCTCACCGTGCATCGCATATTCTGTGCTCGATTAAACAATAAAAACAATATTATTACAACAAAAAGCCTTTCTCTGAAGACATTTTCAATCTAATATCATTCAAAGCGTAGATTTGAGCAGTTATGCAAATTTCCACATTTGAATTTATATAAATTTATTTAAATCTTTTTACAAGAGATCCAAAAAACCTGTTCACCTGTAGTGTTCCCTCGAGGAGATAATTCACTCGACTGTTAAACACTAAATAAAATAAAATCCTACACTGACTTTATCTACTTTTAGGAGGTCCATGCCGCATGAGTAAATGAGATTTTTTTTTGTCTTTTAATTTAATCTAATTGTGCTTAATGAACCTGTTAATTGTTTCTTTTCACCAAACAATTGTAAAAGTTGGAACTTAAAAAAAAAAAGAAAAAAAAGAAAAAGTTGCATAGTTTAGAAATGAAAACAAGAGGAAGTGCCGCGGGGAAGTGGAGGAGGGATTACGTTTTCTGAACGTGATATGTAATCAGCAGAGGAAAAAAAACCCAATCAAGCGCCTCATTCTTTAAAGGAAAAACACACCACGACGAGGATTTCACGCTGATGTACTGCATGAGAAGGCAGAAGAAGTTCCCGATGTTCTTCACACAAAATAATAAGAAGAACGTACGGTATTACTGTAACAGCACAGAACCCACATGATTTTACATTGAGTGTGTGGTAAAAGCTGATAAAAAAACATTGTAGCATTATTCACTCTGTACGCGTCACTCAGTTTACTGAACGGGTTCGCGCATACTCGCACCATACTCGCGCCATACTTGCTGGCATACACGCCAGCATACTCGCCACCATACTCGCGCCATACTCGCCGCCATACTCTCACTATACTCGCACCATACTCGCCGCCATACTCGCGCCATACTCGCCACCATACTCGCACCATACTCGCCACCATACTCGCCGCCATACTCGCCGCCATACTCGCACCATACTCACCGCCATACTCGCATCATACTCGCCACCATACTCGCACCATACTCGCACCATACTCGCCGCCATACTCGCCGCCATACTCGCACCATACTCGCACCATACTCGCCGCCATACTCGCCGCCATACTCGCACCATACTCGCCACCATACTCGCAGCCATACTCGCACCATACTCGCATCATACTCGCACCATACTCGCCGCCATACTCGCACCATACTCGCACCATACTCGCCGCCATACTCGCACCATACTCGCCGCCATACTCTCACTATACTCTCGCCATACTCGCGCCATACTTGCTGGCATACACGCCAGCATACTCGCCACCATACTCGCGCCATACTTGCCGCCATACTCTCACTATACTCGCACCATACTCGCCGCCATACTCGCACCATACTCGCATCATACTCGCCACCATACTCGCACCATACTCGCCGCCATACTCGCCGCCATACTCTCACTATACTCGCACCATACTCGCCGCCATACTCTCACTATACTCGCACCATACTCGCCGCCATACTCGCACCATACTCGCACCATACTCGCACCATACTCGAATCATACTCGCACCATACTCGCATCATTCTCGCCGCCATACTCGCACCATACTCGCCGCCATACTCGCACCATACTCGCCGCCATACTCGCACCATACTCGCACCATACTCGCCACCATACTCACCGCAATACTCGTGCCATACTCGCCGCCATACTCACGCCATACTCGCCGCCATACTCACGCCATACTTGCCGCCATACACGCACCATACTCGCCACCATACTCGCGGCATACACACCGCCATACACACCGCCATACTCGCGGCATACACGCCAGCATACTCGCCACCATACTCGCGCCATACTCGCCGCCATACTCAGGCCATACTCGCCGCCATACTCTCACCATACTCGCCGCCATACTCTCACCATACTCGCACCATACTCGCCGCCATACTCGCACCATACTCACCGCCATACTCGCACCATGCTCGCCGCCATACTCGCACCATACTCTCACCATACTCGCACCATACTCGCCGCCATACTCGCAGCCATACTCGCACCATACTCGCCGCCATACACACCGCCATACTCGCGGCATACACACGTACCATACACACCGCCATACTCGCGGCATACACACCAGCATACTCGCCACCAAACTCGCGCCATACTCGCGGCATACATGCCGACATACACGCCGCCATACTTGCGCCATACACGATATACTCGAAAAATTGCATCATAATGGATAAGTCTCCTGTATATGGTAAATGGTCGCCTGATCTATAAGATTCCTGTTATTTTTGTTGCCCATCCTCCTCACGGTTTGAAATGCTGTGTGTTCTGAGATGCTTTCCTGCGCGCCGTGGATGTAAACAGTGATTATTTGAGTTAGCCTTCCTGTCAGCTCTCGCCGTTCTCCTCTGATCTCGTTCATGAAAAGCATTTCCACCTGCAAAACTGGAGGTTTTTTTCTTTTTGGAGGTTTGTTCACACCACTCTGTAAGTGTAAACTCTGTGTGAAAATCCCAGGAAAAATGTTTTCCCACCGTCCTGATGTTTGATGTGAAGCTCTTGACCTGCATTTGCATGATTTTATGCACTGTGATGCCGCCACGTGATTGCCTGATAATTGGAGAACTGCAGGAATGAACACACTAGCTAACACGAAGCAGAGGAATCGAGACATATTCACTTGGATAACACGGAGGCAGGTGAGACATTACAACAGGATACTGTTAGTCGTCTTTTGCGAATTTCAGGTCATTCATTTAGCTAGCGGTTTTTCACTCACGTAGCATTAAATTTCTTTTCGTAAGATCAAACGTTTTCCCCGGGACCCCCACTTCCCAATTTATTTTGAGAATACGCACACTCAACACCACCCCCCCCCCCCAAATAAATAAATAAATAATAAAACAACAACAAAACAAAATCACGGTCTCATAATACAGCCGAACAGGAGAGGATGGTAAACACAGTAAACAATAAGAATCACAACATTTTCCGTATAACGCATTTGCAGTCCTACAGTTGCAGTTCCTACAGGTACACCCCACAGTTTGAATACTCCTGGATTGTGCTGTGGACTGGCTAGCTAGCCAACTCGGTCACCATGACAACAAGTTGGCTACATTTACGCGTAAGACGAACATAAATTCAAATCCTGACGTGAACTGCGGTGACGCGGTGAAGCCGCTTTGACAGAACAACTGCAAAACCGAGGTCTTTTTTATTTTTATTTATCCATCCATCCATCTTCTACACCGCTTTATCCTTTTCAGGGTCACGGGGAACCTGGAGCCTATCCCAGGGAGCATGGTGCACAAGGTGGGGTACACCCTGGACAGGGTGCCAATCCATCACAGGGCACAATCACACACACACTCACATTCATACACAGTTTGGACACGCTAATCAGTCTACCATGCATGTCTTTGGACTGGGGGAGGAAACCGGAGTACCCGGAGGAAACCCCCGCAGCACGGGGAGAACATGCAAACGCCGCACACACAGGGCCACGGTGGGAATCGAACCCCCGACCCTGGAGGTGTGATATGAACGTGCTAACCACTAAGCCACTTGCAATCGTTTGTGTAATTTGTGTAAGACCTCCACAACACAGCTCTATTCGATGCACAGATGATTCTCCCCACACTTTTCTCATCCTATATTGCACGACAAGCTCCCCATCGACTCACCTTCTCATTTCAGCTGATCAATGCACCTGGACAAATTGATCTTTATAAGAATCGAAAGGAAAACTTTCACACGGGATTCAGTCGGAGCGAAGCGAACGAGGCGCCTCAGGTGTCGCTCGGTGTCTAATCTCTCTTCAGATTGATCTGTGAACGAACGCATACCATGCAAACCCAAATCCGAGTGTATTTATTTATTTATCTGAAATATTTTATTAAAGAAAACATACCAACGCTCGCCTCAGAAATATCATCCATCATTTATGATTTGTTTCTGAATCAACAGTGAATTAAAGACTAAAGTTTTCTGAGACAGAGAGAACATTTGTGTTGGAACTTTTTTTGTCGTTAAATCAAAATCCCAGAGGTTTGGTAAAAAAAAAAAAAAAAGAAAAAAAAAAAAGTTTAGCTTGGAATTGAGTCGATTTATTTTGTTTTGAGTGCGATATTACACTTTCTGAGCCGACGTCCCATTTTCAGTCCGTTCTGGAAGGATTTATCAAGCCCACGCCACTGCCTGTGTATTCTACAGCCGTATAAATTGCGAGGAAGGCCGAAAGATCACGACTAGGTGGCAGACTGAACTGTAATTCACCATCCACTGCTGTAATAGGCTTTTCATTTTTCCCATTAACTTCAAACAGGCCATGTCAGAGTAAACTCATCATGAGCGCGCGGCCGTCAGCCGCCACATCTGCCCGCTAACAATGAGCGCTAGTGACAAATACCAGGACTCAGTGGAGCTTCAAGGAAAATAACAAAGCCACTTTCGACTCCATTAGGCCTTTTGTCTTCACCTACTGAAGCAAGCGAAAGCCTGGCGTGCTCTCAACGACCTCGCTCGTCTCGCCAAATTGGAGCACCGCGCCCGAAATGTGAAACTAATCCCGAATTCATGAGATTAAAGAAGTTTCCCTATAATGTGTTCGGGGAAAAAAAAAAAAAAAAGAAATACAATAATAATCTAGTCATTTCGTTTTTAGTTTTCTCCCAGTGTACGGAGATATGCAGATTAGCCCCGATTTGCATAATCTTTTCCAGAAAATGAAAAACAGATAATCAAATACCATCACGTCCCATTTATATTCAATTAGCCATTATTTATGCAAAGTCACGCCGTCAAAAGAATCCGTAATTGCACGAAGGATAACGAGTCGTGTGAAGCGAGATCTTTTCAAAGAGAAAGATCACGGCGGAGGCTCGTATCCCGCACAGCTTCCTCGGAGTCCGTGTTTCAAAGACGAGCCGTGGGTTTTTAACCTTTTTAAAGAATTATAGCTGTCGGAGTGAAAGGTGGAAATATCGAAGGCAGAACATGGAGTACTACTGCAATTTAAAAAAAAAAAAAAAAAAGTGTTACATTTTTTTAAATAAAAATTTCAGCTGTTCAGTGATGAAGTCTTGTTTTATAGATAAGTGTATAAATAAATAAAATATGATGGCTGGCAAGTGCAAAACATATTAACAAAATAAAAACATGACAGCAAATTCGGAAACGCGGCCGCAAATTCGGAAACGTGACCACAAATTCGGAAACACAATAACAAAGTGATGTGCTTCTGGTTTCATTGTTGCATTTCTAGCTTGTTAATGAGTTTTGTACTTTTAAGACTTGTGTGAAATGCTAATGATGTTTTAGGTCATATTTATGCAGGAATTTAGAAAATTCTAAAGGGTTCACAAACTTTCAAGCAGCACTGTATAACTATCTAAAGCAGAAAGTATGAAGCATTAACTAGACGTTAGAATAATCAGGGCTTGGAATTGACTCGACTCGACTCTGCACCAAGAGAAACGCGCGTGCTGAATGCTGTAAACATAAAGAATTCACAAAAAACTCAACCAACAGACCAATGACAAGACAGGGCAGAGAGAAACATGCGGAACGTGTTGCCATGGCGCCCAAGACAGGAAGTGAAAAGGGCAAGATCGGGAGTCTATAAATGATGATTGAAATAACTTTAATACAAATAAAAAAAAACAACAACAACAAAAAATAGCACACCACAACGAAAAACATAGACAACATTCTTTTAATTATCTCCTAAAGTCTCAAACAGTCAATAAAATAAATGAAAAATAACTTTCAAAAATGTATTTATCACGTACTGTCACTGTCTTTTTTTTTTAATTTTTATTTTCAGCACGTCATTTATTAATCATTTATTTATTTCTTTTTTAAATCATGCAGTGTTTACTAATCTCCTCACTGATTACACGGTAATCTTTATTATACGGTAAAAAAAAAACAAAAACAAAACAAAAAACCACAACTGTGCTGGAATTGATAAAATAGTAAAAGTGAGAAGACCTAAAATAATAATAATAATAATAATAATAATAATAATAATAATAATAATAATTATTATTATTATTATTATTATAAAAAATAAAATAAAGAAAGATAAATAATAAATGAAGGAATTGTATTTTATATTATTATTATTATATATTTTTTTTCCATTTATCATGTTGACTGAATGAGATATAGAAAATAATTAAACATTTTTATTTGTTAACTAACTCCATATATACAAACACACACACACATATATATATATATATATATACATACACACACACACACATATACACACATACACACACACACACATTTGCATATATACACACATATATGTATATACTTGTATTTGTGTAAGTGACCTATCTATGACCTTGAAAAATATGTATTTAATATGAAGTGTTAAAATGTATTTTATCTTCGTAGTTCAATTTCGTCAGTTCACAAAGACTGGATGTGAAACTTCGCCGTACCTTTAACTACTCGGAAATGTACACACTAGTTACTGTTTCCAGCCTGAAGTCGATTATTTTAACGCCCCGTAGTGTTCTTCGTCTCAAACCACAACGACGGGCCAACAATTTTTACATCTGTTATTTATTAAACGACGACACGTCACATTTCTGTCATGATACCAAGAAACCTCAAAGTGTAAACTCTGGCACTGGAGACTCCTTCCATAAACGTTACATAGACACATTACTCCTAACTGAAAACCTAACAATTACACGTTTATTTATTTATTTATTTATTTATTTATTTATTTATTTGCTGACGTGGAGCGTCTGCTGTACAAGTCCCTGTGAATGAGCTGTTACCATAGAAACAATAAGTCACGTAACGGAGGTTTAGGACGGACAAAGACAGGCAGGTGATCAGGTAAACAGGCTAGAGCAGGTAAGGCATAAATCAAGGTCAAAGGAGTAAACAAAGTCAAAACCTAGGCTAAGGATCAGATTAAAGCTCGGTACGCGACACAGAAAAGATCAACTTGGTGAAGACCCTCTGCATGAGCAGGCTCTTAAGTAGTGTTTTGTGGTTGTCAGTGTGGTTGGGATCAGGTGTGTGTGATTAGTCCTCAGGAGAAGGTGCCCTGTCTGTGTGTTCCATTGGGAGTTGTAGTCATCGGCCATGTTTGTAGTTTGCGGTGCATTCTGGGAAATGGAGTGGTGAGTTTGCCGTGACACGGCGGTGTTCGAACGAGTGCATTAATATTAACCTGTGATACGTAAAGAGTATTATGCGCCGTTTGTTTCAAGGTCAGTCAATGACGAGCATTATATCATACGCGAGTTTCTCTGACCGACCCTCAAATTAGACTAAAAAAAGTTTTAGGACTTTATTTTCACGGCTCTCGCTCGAACACTGTATCTGGGATAACGTTAAACTTAAAACCACATCTTCTGAACATGTCATGGAACCTTTGAGACCTGGCAGAGCTTATAGAAGAAACCCGGCTAAATCGTGGGAAGTCTTTCCAGTTCCCTTTTTGCTTCTCCATCACGTTTCTTTTCTTTGTGGAAATCCTCTTAAGAGAGACTTTTTTTTTTCCGAAATAACATCATCTTCAAACAAACATTTCACTTTTAATCATTGTATTTTTGCTCTACACAATGCACTCCGGTGTTGTGGGCCCTGTTTGAAGCTGTGCTTTTTTCCCCTCCGTGTCAGTAGGGAATTGTTCCCTGGTGGTTTGTGGGCTTACACTAAAGCTCCTCTTTCAAACTGAGCTTTGCAAGCTGGGGAAAAGGAAAAAAAAACTCTCTCAAAGCAGAATGGAACAAATAAGAGTTGTGAAACAGCTCACTTTCGCACACACCTGAGCAGAATTTCAGAGTACTTCGCTGAGTGTGTGTGTGTGTGTGTGTGTGTGTGTGTGTGTGTGTGTGTGTGTGTGTATGCGTGCGCGCAACATCCATACACTCACATGCCACCTACAGATGGTCGCATCTCGACACAACCAGCTGTCTGGCAAAATGAGCTGGGAAACACTTCAGGCTGTGGATTATTTTCCCTAAAGCAAGTGTTTTATTCCTCTTAAACCACAGCAATTTACCAACCATCGCAATTTATTCATTGAAAACAAAACAAAACATTACAGCATTTTATCTGTTTATAGTTACATTTCACAAGCTAGCTTGTGTTCTCACTTACGTTATAAACAGACGTTCCCTCACCAGCCTCTCTTTTTTCTCCATCTTCAAATTAACGACAAAATAATAATAATAATAATAATATTAATAATAATAATAATAATAATAATAATGCTTATTCTGAAGATGTTACAGCTTTACATCTGACTGTTACAAAGTGCTGACACTGGAGACTCCTTCCATACATGTTACATAAACATCTCCTTCACCGCATCAACGACTGTGCACGCTTTTCTTTTTTTTTATATACACAATAACACTTTTTTTGTTTTTAAATGTAGCACTAGATTATGCAGAAAATGAATCAGCACGCCCTGACCAATAAGAATCCAGAACTCGGCAGCGCTGTGGTAAACACGTCCGTAAGCTCCAACTATCTTTTCAGACATTTTCAGTTTTCACTTACAGAAATTACAAACTACGTTCAATTTTACTTTCTTATTAACTTCAAAAGAGAGAGAGAGAGAAAAAAAAAACAGAGGCTGGTGAGGGAACTGAAGGAGCTGTTTGTAGCTGCTATAACGTAAGTGACAACAGGAACTGATCCACAACTGGATAAATGTAGCTTTAAACGGATAAAAAGTATAATCGTTGGCAAATTGCGGTGGTGTAAGAGGAATATAATAAAATAAGATAAAATAAAGAAGAGTTTTCCGGCAGATCAGACGAGACACATTTGATTTAGCTGTTTAAACTCTCTACTGTTCTTCAATGATCTGAAACGACAACAAGAAATTGCCTCCGTAATGTGAACAAATGGGTGCAATTATTCCTAATACGTTTCTAATGGAGTGCTTTACCCTAAAGTCAAAAATAGTAAACTGGATTTGACGATCCGCGGATCATCAGCGTGGACGATACGAAGTCGTATGTTATCATACGCTTTACATCTGAGCTACGTCTCGCGACCGAACAGAACCGTCGATGGGAAGTTGGGAGCTTTGTTTTTATTTTGGATGTTGACTCTTTATTATTCACCGCCATTCCCTTCCAGCGCAATTGTGGGGTTTTTTCTCCCGGAATTAATGGAACAAAGAAGTCTGCATGGGCTAAGGATAATGACGCGGATGTAATCATGCAAATGAGAGGTATAGGGATTATTGCAGATAAAAGAATTTCGCATCTGCACTCTTTTTTCCCCCGCACTCTCTCTCTCTCTCTCTCTCTCTCTTTATGTCAGATCCAGATATTCAATTAACAAAAGAAATGTTTTGATGGCTGAGAGAGAAAAAAAGAGAGAAAGAAAGCACAGCTCAGCTTTTAACCTACGGGACGGTGTAAGTAGCGACAGAGCACAGAGTCTGAAGTTATGATTTATGGACCAGCAGACATGTTTGTTTTTGTTCCACTCTGTGCAACGGCCCGATAACCGTAAGTACAACAGCGAGATTAGCTCTGTGATTAGAGCCATTGGGGAAACACATACCACACACTTTTTGTGTATGTGTGTGTGTGTGTGTGTGTGTGTGATGTATCTCTGCGCTGTTCCAACAAAGCACTGATAATACTATAGAACACGGTTCATGACCAGAAAAAAGATAAGAAAAATTATTTCTGTATGCTCAGCTCAGGATTAACCTCTGACTTTAGGCCCACACACGTATATGGATATTTAAAAAAACAAAACCAAAAACATTTTCTCTCTATGTTGGCCTTTTATTCACACAAATATGGCATCACTACCTGACTGAGTTGCACCTGCACTATTCCATTAGTAACAACAACCAATCACCGATCACAATTAATCCTAACGACCAATCACTGACCACAATTATTCCTAACGACCAATCACCGACCACAATTAATCCCAACGACCAATCACCGACCACAATTAATCCCAACGACCAATCACCGACCACAATTAATTCCAACGACCAATCACCGACCACAATTAATCCCAACGACCAATCACCGACCACAATTAATCCCAACGACCAATCACCGACCACAATTAATTCCAACGACCAATCACTGACCACAATTAATCCCAATCACTGACCACAATTAATCCCAACGACCAATCACCGACCACAATTAATCCCAACGACCAATCACCGACCACAATTAAGCCCAACTGTGACGTCACACTGCACATTCATTGATTTGTTTGTTTGATTGATTGTTTGCATGAACATTATGGGATGTGTGATGCTGTGCCTGCATCCATTCCATCACAATCTAATTCTGTATACAGATAAACCTCTGAACTTCTGATGAACTCGTATCTCAGAGCGTAATCCATTCGTGTTATGGACTTCTGATCTGAATGCAGCATTTATATAAATGGACAAGGAAAAAAAAAACCCCATAATACATTCTCTCAACGAATCGTGGCTCACATAAGCCAGTCTATTTGTCTCCTCTCCGTATTCCTTCATCAGGCCGTTCTAACGGCTAACCACAGCTGACATCTGATTAGCGTTCAACAGCATGTGGCCCTTTTTCCCCACTAAGCTTCATTTTTGCCACATAATTCTCAAAGTAAGCTAGTTGGCTCTATTGAGTAAATATGACCACCCAAATTGAAGCTGACAAAGCTACATTACAATCCATCACAGCTTATTAGACACTTCAATTTTTTTGGAATTAAGGGCTAATAAGCGCACAATGAGGCTTTCGTTGAGATGGATGAGGCCTCGAACAGACAACGAAAGGGAACCACGCCGAACAAAAACGCAGGCCGTCATTGCCAGTCATGAGTTTTTCCAGTCCTTTCTAATTTTGAACAGTTTACTGGCTGGTTGTTGGTTATTTTTCCTCCAAAGTTTTAAAGTTCACTCCAGGACTAAACATGCCCGTGTGGCAGGTGTTAGACATCAAAAAGCCAAATACGTGATCAATCCTGAACATTTCATCATTTCACAGATGGTTATTATCAAAATGACTATGACCATTACTTTTATTAATGAACTCGGAGCCATATTGTTGCGATTTCCCCCGCCTGCTGTAGCTCACCTGTTACGATAGGTGTGCGAATGAACCGAGAGGAGGAGGGAAGAAAAATGAGACCCGAGCTCACTGAGAAAGTCCCTTGGACAACATTACATCTCTGTACAAAGCATTTGTCAGCGAGCAGCCTGTTCCTTCCGCAGCCATGCGACTCCCTGAACTATAAAATTCACGGCAAACCGGGGGTGTAAAAAGTTATGCAAATCATCTCCAAATATATACTGCAGTGATCCTTTAGCACACCGAGGTGACCTTTTCTTTGGATTTCTTTTTTAGATTTCAACATGAAAGTGTGAGTTCCTTTTCCCCGAGGTCAGAATTTTTATTCTCAACTGTACATTCTCCAAACGCTTCGGTATTCCATACACGTCAGAATTCTTTACACTTCAGTATTCCGTACACTTCAGTATTCCTTACATTTCAGTATTTCACACACTTCAGAATTCTTTACACTTCAGTATTTCATACTCTTCAGAATTCTTTACACTTCAGTATTCCGTACACTTCAGTATTCCATACACTTCAGAATTCCATACACTTCAGTATTCATTACACTTCAGTATTCATTAAACTCCAGTATTCCATACACTTCAGAATTCTTTACACTTCAGTATTCCGTACACTTCAGTATTCCTTACACTTCAGAATTCTGTACACTTCAGTATTCCGTACACTTCAGTATTCCTTACACTTCAGAATTCTTTACACTTCAGTATTCCGTACACTTCAGAATTCCGTACACTTCAGAATTCATTAAACTCCAGTATTCCATACACTTCAGAATTCTTTACACTTCAGTATTCTGTACACTTCAGAATTCTGTACACTTCAGTATTCCTTACATTTCAGTATTCTGTACACTTCAGAATTCCGTACACTTCAGAGTTCCGTACACTTCAGAGTTCCGTACACTTCAGTATTCATTAAACTCCAGTATTCCATACACTTCAGAATTCTTTACACTTCAGTATTCCGTACACTTCAGTATTCCTTACATTTCAGTATTCTGTACACTTCAGAATTCCGTACACTTCAGAGTTCCGTACACTTCAGAATTCTATAAACTCCAGTATTCTTTAAACTCCAGTATTCCATACACCTTAGTATTATGTACGTTTCATTATTCCCTACAGTTCAGCACTTCCTACACTTCAGTAAATGTACAAACAATGATAGATGTTTGGTGTCTGATGGGCGGAGCCTCTGAGGCTGACTATGAGAAAACAAAGATATCCGTTTAACCGTTAACTGCACGTAGCTGCTTGGGTGATTGACACTCCCGCCACCGAGTCGTACTACTACACGACAACTTAAAGCGACACATTATAGAATATATTGACAAAATCTCATTATATATTCCTCTGAATGCATTCTGTTTTAAAGCCGCTGTTATCGAAGCTTAAAGGATTAGCGGCAGATCGACTCTGGGTTGTGGATTCGGCTCGGCTCAGACGGACGGATCGGCGGTGTTTATCTGCTGCTGTTGTGTGATGGTGGTGATAGTAAAAAAAAAAAGCAATGTGCTGACCCTCCAGTCGGGATGTAGAACATTATTTATCCTATTGATTCAGAGCCAGAGATAACGCCTCGAAACCTCGACTGATTAAAGAAATGATTAAAGAACGGTCCTTAAGGACACAACAGAGAAAATGTTTTTCTGAAACTCACAACAGCACGATGTGAATGTCAATAAATGCACGGCATCAAGACGTTGTCATTTAAATGGAACCTCGGAACCTCATTTTTCTTTATTTTCTCATTCCAAGTTTTGATTTTAGACACAAAACTCCCTCCATGCTGGACCTTAACTTCGGACCTCAACATCGTTTTTGCCGGAATTCACCTTTACGATGCAGCTTGTTATCCCATTTTTCCACGAAGCCCTAGCAAGAGATTGATCTTTCCAAATTTCTCAGGAGTATGTCTCAGAACTCCAGTAGCATTCCTTCACCAGTCAGCGTGTAAACATGTTATTCCTGTACGTTCGCCGTTCTTCCGTGATTCCCCTGATTGAAACATTCTTCCTCATCCCTTTATTGTTTTTCATTTTTTTTTGTTCTGTTCACTTGCGTCTCAGATGTTCGGGGAATTCCTGTTGATGACGGCTCTCCAAAAATTTATTCCAGACAGCTGCACCTCTGACAGCTTATCATTAGCAGCAAATCCTCGAGTGATGTGTCGTTCCCTTAAGACGGAAAACAGATTGTGGAATATTTAGAAATTACAAGACATAATTAAGGATTAACTTTGACGAAGAGCCGTGTCTCTGAGACAGAAGAAGCAAACCTACGTCAGGTGTTTTTTTCTTTCTTTTTTCTTAATTCTCCAGATGCTATCCATCAATGACAGAAATGTTCCGGAGAACTTCAGCGTACTAACTCGCACGACTCAGCAAAGCCCCTCTGTACATAACTTTAGAAAATACAGTTAGGGAAATAAAAATATCACGTTCTCAGCACGGTATGAATGGGTGTGTGAGTGTGTATGTGAGTGTGCCCGGTGATGTATTGGCACCCTGTCCAGGGTGTACCCCGCCTTGTGCCCGATGCTCCCTGGGATAGACTCCAGGTTCCCCGTGACCCTGAAAAAGAGTAAGCGGTATAGAAGACGAATGGATGGATGGACGTTCTCAGCACGTCCACTGAATTTCCTCTGAAGCGATATGGACGTTATTTTTTAGGATTCTTCCCAACATCCACAAAACGTTCCAAGAATTACAATTAAAGAAATGTTTACGCCAACACTTTCAAACAAGAGTACGCTAAAGAACACTAGTTACTACAGACGTAAGCATTTCTAAACAGCCAACTGCAGAATCTGCTGAGCTCTGGATCCTGATTGGTCGGTAGGTGTTGATTAAATCTCTATAACAGCAGCTCTGACTGTAGCGCAGCTGCAAATCACAGGTTTATATTAACGCGCTCGTTCTTACACGTTATCGTTTCCATAGCAACAGCTCATTCGAAGGGATGTGTTTTGTTGTAAGGAGAAAGTAAGGAGAAATGCGTTTATGTAACGTGTGTGGAAGGAGTCTCCAGTGTCAGCGCTTCGTAACAGTCAGAGGTAAAGCTGGAACTTTTTTCGACATCTTCAGGACAGAAGAGTTCATGTTTTGTGATTTCTCAGTAACATTTTTTTCCCCCCGTTATTTATTTATAGCTATAAACTTTTAAATGTCCCACAACATTAAATGTAACTAGAAATGGGTAAAAATCCTGACATGTTCTCTAAATAAAAACTTTTGTTGACAAATTGCTGTGGTGTAAGAGGAAGAAAACACTTCAGGACGTGCTGTTGTAGGAAAAGAATCAACTGCAGGGCTCCGTTGGTCGATTATTTTTCTAAAACTAGACCTTCTGAAGTGTTTTATTCCTCTTATACCACAGCAATTAGCAATTTATTCCATGCGTAATCAAAATCCAAGTCAAACTGCCCTTACACTGTTGTACGAGGACACGTGCTGATGATTATCCTTAGGGCTTTGTAGGTTCTCTATGTCGGTGTAAAAAGCACACTAAATGTCTTTATTAAAAAGCCTGCGGTGGGAAAGACCTGAAGTTTCACCTAAAATGATTAAACGTTTATCACCTCATGCATTTGATTCATGATCGCACATGTATCACACATCTGAATACTAACCTGCCGTCTTAGACGAGGTGCGAAAGAAGCAATTTCGGCTAGCCTAAAATAAGCCCGATGGAAAAAAAAAATATGCTCAAAAGGATGGGTTATGGAGAGATCAGTGGACAGAGAGAGCCGGGCTGGAGGAGATTCGCTTCCCATCACAACTTTAAATTGCATTTGAAAGTGTCTCTCGGCAGGCTTCTAGTCTAGCGAGCGCACTCCGGTGAAAAAGAGACCATTAGCATGGGGACCAAGGGAACGAGAACACATTAGAGGAGTCTCCGGGGACATGAGCTCTCAGGTCCATGGGCCTTAGAGCACCGTAGTGGAGGAATAATGATGAGGAAAACCCCAGAAATCCAGTGCTAAGTAGCACTCACATGCTACGGGACATTGCTTTTAAAGGCCGGCTTGGAAACGGCGCTAGGCAGATGGCGACGGAACGAAGCCTCGTCAGCGACGATTAAAAAAGAAACAAGGAAGAAAAAAAAAAAAGCGGCGATCTTAATTCACGACTTGTAATTAACAAACAAATGCACACTCTGCAGATAGCGAGAGGAAATACTTCACAGCTGATAAATTCCAGTGGAAACTTGGAGCTAAATCCAGGTGCAGAGTTCAGGATGGTGCTGTTCCATTTTAGTGCTTTAACCCCTAACCCCAACCCCTAATCCCAACTATAATCTAAACCCAAGTAGGAAATCTAGTTTCAGGATTATTTGGGTGTTTGCAAGGATATGCAAATTATAGAAAAATAATCAACGAGAGAGTGCTGTGATGAAGCAGAGTGACTCTTACAACCCCAACGTTGGTTATTTTCCTACAACGGAACGTCCCACAGTGTTTTATTTCTCCTATACGACGGCAAACTGCTAATCCATTTATTAAACAACATGCAGGACCATACTTTTTTTAAAAATCCATTTATAGTTACAATATTTATAGTTCCTGATCGTACTTATGTTAGAGCAGCTACGAGCAGTCGTTCCCTCACCAGCTTCTCCACCAGTTTGTATCTCTCGCAAAACACGTTACAGAGAAACCGTGACGCGTAAAATCACCTGTCCCGAAGATATCGGAAAACTTAAAGTTACAGCTTTACCTCTGAATGTTATAAAGTGCTGGCACTGGAGACTCCGTCCATGCACGTTACACGAAACATCTCCTTACAGAAAACTTCACATGATTTAAAAATAAAAGTTTGTGTGAAGTCTTTTCCCAGCCGAGAATCATCTG
Source organism: Ictalurus furcatus (assembly GCF_023375685.1). Taxonomy (NCBI): domain Eukaryota; kingdom Metazoa; phylum Chordata; class Actinopteri; order Siluriformes; family Ictaluridae; genus Ictalurus; species Ictalurus furcatus. Next base: position 18,003,990 of record NC_071281.1, read on the forward strand.
TTCTCTCGGTCAATTAAACTCGGGTTTATTTACTGACGATACGACGCTCCCGAAACAAACGTCCTCTTTGTACTGCATCAGCAAAATGTCTCCCTTACAGTTCTCTACGGAAAATAAACGGAAAATGAGAGCGAGGTAGAGACAGAGCGAGAGACAGAGGAGGAGACGGAGGGAGAGATTGAGCAAGGGACAGATGGCGAGAGAGACAGGCAGGGCGAGAGACAGATGGGGAGAGAGACTGAGTGAGAGACAGACAGAGTGTGAGATGGAGCGAGAGACAGAATGAGAGACAGACAGAGCAAGAGGCTAACAGGGCAAGAGACAGAAGGAGCAAGAGAAAGGTGGAAAGACAGGCAAAGCGAGAGACAGGTGGAGTGACAGACAGAAAGACAGACGGGGCAAAAGACAAACAGAGTGAGAGATATACGGCGCGAGAGACAGACACAAGGAGAAACAGAATGACTGAGAGACAGGCGGAGCAAAAGACAGGTTGAGTGCGAGACAGAATGACTGAGAGACAGACGGAGTGAGAGACAGGCAGGGTGCGAGACAGACAGGGCAAATGATAAACAGAGCGAGAGATATACGGTGCGAGAGACAGACACAAGGAGAAACAGAATGACTGAGAGACAGGCGGAGCAAAAGACAGGTTGAGTGCGAGACAGAATGACTGAGAGACAGACAGAGTGAGAGACAGACAGGGCAAATGATAAACAGAGCGAGAGATATATACGGTACGAAAGGCAGGCAGAGTGACAGACAGGCCGAGCGAGAGACAGACTGAGCAGACAGATAAAAGCCATTAGGCTTGGTGTTCCTCCGGTGAAGACTCACCTGACCTTCTGGAAAATCGAAATGAGGGTTTATTAAAAAAAAGAGAAAAAAATAAAAACGTGTGTATGAAGTAAAGAACTGTTCTCATTACATTTACACTCACACAATTTCTATTTTTAATTCTGATTTATTTATTTAACTCAATATTCTAAATGTTAAAAAAAGCAATAAAAATAAATAAAAATATGTAAAAAATGTTCAAACAGCTTTTCTCTACTTATTTTTATTTCCATCCCGTTTATTTATTTATTTATTTAATTGCTTGCTGAAATATTTACTTATTTATTAAACCTTTGTTAAAAAACCCAGTAAAAAAAAAAAAAAAAAGAAATAAAGATAAATAAAAAAAACCCACACAAACAAAAATATAAGTGTATAAACTACTTACGAGTTACCAATTACCAATGCCGCCTTTATTTTTGTTTATTTATTTATTTAGATTTTTTAAGTGAGAAGTTTTACTATTATTTCATGTTATTGTTTTTATTAAAGTGGAGCGGAGCTGGGCGTCTGGGTGGCAGCGCTCTCCATTCCCACACAGACCACACGCTTTGTGCAGCTTTTTGTCACATGCTATTAGTCACTCTGAGAGACGCCCAGGTAATGGACAGATTTTTATTTATTTATTTATTTATTTATTTATTTATTTATTTATGCTTGTTTTCCCAGTTCAAGAGAATTCGTTCTTGATTGCTTGCTATAATAATAATAAGAAGAATAATAAGAATTATTATTATTATTAATAATATGATGTTTGGAAACTGAAAAACCCCACACAATAACTATATATCAAAACAGGTTAAAATATGTGAATAATATTAACCGTTATTATAATAACTACTGAACAATGACAGCGTTTTTATTTTCAGATTTGAAGTTGACGTTCTACACAGATGGCGCTTTGTGCGACTCTTGAATGCTTTTTGTCACATGCCATTAGTCACTCTGAGAGACGCCCAGGTAATGGACTGCTCCGTTTTTTTTTCCCCCGGCTCAGGAGAATTTATCCGTGATTGATGCTCGATCATTCCGAACTGCTTGCAGAACTTTCCATTCGAGCTAAAGCAAGGAAATTGCATTTTTCCCTCCACGTGCTCTTTCTCCAACCAGAAGCCGAGGCCGCGCTCGGCCGTAGCGCTGAGTCCAACAATAAAAGCATGATTGATATTACTTCTCACGAGCGGCCGGTTTCGTTTTCACCCCTAATGGGATGGAAATTACTGAGATGAAAAAGGCATGCTCTTATTTCATTACAGGTAACTATGACAACAGTCATAGGCTCGGGTAAAGAAACACAATCTGTTTATTTATCAAAATGTCAGATGTTGGCCTAATGGTGTGTCATTGATTAGCAGGCGTGTGTGCGTGTGCGTGTGTGTGTTTGGGTGTTAATCATGTCAAAAGGATCATTTTCTCACAACTTATTTTCAATTACCTGGAGCAGAAAATGCTAACAAAGTCTCTTGGACGTTATAGCAAAGATTTAAAGTCGACCAGACGCTCTGTGACAGACTGAGAAAAAGGCTACAGCACTAAAAATCAGATGTGTTAGCATTTGTATCATGCTAGCATTCATGTTTAACTACATCTCTAGATGATGTAAGCTTTCTTTCTTTTTACATCATAAGAATAGGCCTATGTGACACAAAAAACGGCTAATAACAAATGCTAACAATGCTGATATTGAATGAACACCTGTTAGCTTGTTAATGCTAATTGTTCTACTTCTTTATTAATGTTTTGCTTCACTCACAGACCTGACATTTACGCTTAGCTACACCAACTTACACGTATACATAGATCAAATTAAACACGAACGCTGATAATAATCATTTCAAGCTAGCAAAGAACAGTTAGCGTTTATTTCATGTTAATATGCTAACGCAGATGATAATTACTGAAGACTAACAAAGGCTAGCTAGCTACCCTGATATCTCTGCATGACGTTTCCATAACGAATGAAGGCTTAGAAGAGACTGGGTAGCATTCATGCCATGCCAGCGTTCATATCACGCTAAGTGTCCTACTGCATATTTTATTCATGTTTATCCACACTGGCATAGAATATGCCACAATAAATGTTAATATTTCTAATAATACATGAAACGTAGTCAGGACCTGTTAGCATAAAAAATACAAACAGTCCTCCTGCATTATTTTCTGCTTAGTTACACCAACTTAGCTACATGTAAGGCATGCAAATAGGTCAAATACACAGATGACACTGTGAATCATGAATTAAAGCTAGCAAAGAAGACTTAGCGCTCATTTCCCATTCATTTTGTATGATGTAATCTTGGTATATTTTCCAAAATTTTTTTTAGGTTTAAAAAAAACTTTTAAGGAATAGAAACATGCTAACTCTGCTAATAATGAATGCAGGATAGTTGAGACCAGTTAGCATTCATACCACGCTAGAGTATATACCCTGTTAGCTGTATCATTTATTCACGTTTATCCACACTGGCATAGAATATGTCGCATTAAAGGCTAATATTGCTAATAATAAATAAATGAAGGCTAGTCAGGACCTGTTAGCATACACGCAATGCTAAGTGGTCTATTTTCTATTGACGTTCAGCCACACTGGCCTGAGCGCGAGACGTGGTCTAGAAAGAGGCACGGATGTGTTATATACAAGGTTAGCATTGCTAATAATACACGAAGGCTAGTTAGCATACAGGTTATGCTAACAGTTGTGCTGCATCTTTTTATGCTTAAGTAAAAATCTAAGGCATAGAAACAGATCAGATTAAAATATAGCACTGCTAATAATGAGCTAAAGCTAGCATAGTCAGAAAATATTCATTTAATCTCGTTATTGAGCACAAGCACTTGGAATGTGTTGCTAACAATTTTGGCTAATAATAAAAAAGCTGGAGATGAGCTGAGACCAGTTAGCATTCAGGCCATGCTAGCATTCATATAATCTTCTGACATTGGTCCAATACTTTCTTGTGAGAAACAGGAATAAGTCAAACAAAATCAAATGCTAAAAATGCTAATCATGTAGGAAGATTGTTAGCATAGTAGCTGACAAGTATTACTGTACTGTAGAAACAGCACTGTCCTACGGATGGGACGTTAAACTGAGGTCCTGACGCTCTGTGGTCATTAAAAATCCAAGGACATTTATGGTAAAGAGTAGGGGTGTAACCCTGGGGTCCTGCCCAAATTCCCCCATTGGCCCTTCTCTATCATGGCCCCCTAATAATCCCCCTCTCTGAACTGGCTACATCTCTCTCTCCTCTCCACGATCTGGCACACTACAGCTGCCACCGTATCATCCAGGTGGATGCTACAAACTAGTGGTGGTTGAGGAGATTTCTATAAAGCGTTATATAAATCTAAGGATTTATTACAACTCCTTGTGCAAAAGAGAGAGGAGGACTTTAGTGGACGACATGGTGGACGAGTGTAACGTCGGTGATAAGTGTAAGAACTTAAATGTTAAGCACTTATTGTCAGGTAAGATTAAGGGTTGGATGTTGTGTGAAAAGAATGCCAAGAGTGTTTGTCTTGTAGGATCAGATGAAGACCGAGAGGCTAATAAAATGGAGCATTGCAAATGACTCCCTTGTATGCTAGTATACATGCTATGCTAGCTGTTCTACTGTAACTTTCATATTTTGCTGGATGAAGTAATCTTGTTTTTGTGAGGAATATCATGATCATGGAATTTTCCCCCCTCTAATGTTCTCATTTTTGCTTTTTTTTTTTTTTTTTTTTTAAACCCCATCACATCTCAGTTTTTATTGTTGTTGTTATAACCAGAAAGTCTTTTCCCTTTTCCCTGCAGACGAACATTGATCAGCGAAACTCTTTCACACCCGCTATAATGGCAATGTTCTGGCTGGCTGTTTCTCCATCGGCGTCCAGGAACGCTCCCAGAATTCCTCTGTGGGCTCATCGTGGAACGCAACCTGATTCCACATATGAGCTATATTTCAAAAATGAGTCAAAAAGGATCGATCCACAACAGCCCGGTTGGGATTGCTGGAATACGTGCAGCTCTGGTGCTTGATTTATTTATATATTTATTTTGACATTTTTAAAAAATCTCCCTCGTCCCTGTAACGTGGCCTGTTTTGGGAATTTGTTGTTGCATCGAACATGTTTAAAGGCAGTGAAGAGAGAAGAACAATTACTCCGAGCCTCCACGGAGGATCAATCCGAAACCCAAACTTTTATCCTCCACAACAAATGGAAATCATATGAATAGAACATAATCAGCCAGGTGTGAGATTAGCCCTGTATCGCTAATATCTCCACATAATAACTTATTCCACCTGAATAAACACCTAGAAACATCTGCATGGAGTGTTTTTCTTTTCTTTTTTTCTGTTTGTAAGAAATAAGTTACAGATATTTGTCTCTTCAGGTTGCTACATAAACCCTTCCTGAAATTTAAGCTGCATTAGCCAACAAACACTGATTTTGGTCACTTTTGGACATTAGACCCGAGTTGACATAAGGATGTGTTATAACACTTTGCAGGCTGATGTTAGAATATCATGAACAAAACAAAAACAAAACAGCAAATCAGAAGCATGACAATAAAGTCTGAAAGACATCAAATTCAGAACAACGACACAAATAAAATACAGAAACATGGCACGACAACAAATTCGGAAACACGACGGTAAATCCGGAAACACGACTCAAATCCGGAAACACGACAGCAAATTCGGAAACACGACTCAAATCCGGAAACACGACAGCAAATTCGAAAACACAAGCAATAAATCTGGAAATACGACTCAAATCCGGAAACACAACAGCAAATCCGGAAACATGACTCAAATCCGGAAACACGACAGCAAATTTGAAAACGCAAATAAATCCGGAAACATGACCCGAATCCGGAAACACGACTGCAAATCCGGAAACGCGACAGCAAATTCAGAAACAAGACAGCAAATTTGAAAACACAAGCAATAAATCCGGAAACATGACAGCAAATCTGGAAACATGACAGCAAATCCAGAAACCCGGCAGCAAATACGGAAACACGACTCAAATTCGGAAACACGACAGCAAATTCGAAAACAATAATAAATTCGGAAACACGACTGTAAATTCAGAAACATGACTCAAATCTGGAGACACGACAGCAAATCCGGAAACATGACTCAAATTCGGAAACACAAGCAATAAATACAGAAACACGACAGCAAATCTGGAAACACGACAGAAAATTTGGAAACACGACAGACAAAAAACCAGAAACATGGCACGACAGCAAATTCGGAAACACGACAACAAAATGCGGAGACCTCGCCTTTCCCTTTTGAGTTGATGATGATGCGTTTCTGGTTTCGCTGTTGGATTTTTAGCTTGTGTTATAACACGTTGCAGGATGAAGTGAGAACGTCATGAACCACTGCCTTTCTGACCGAGTGTTCTTAACGTACTTCTGACGCGTCGGAATCGTAGCGTATCGATGGTGTGCTTTCTCAGACATTAAAATAAAATTCGCTTTCATTAAGGACCAGAGACATTAGAGAAAATATACACAGCTCTGTCATCACGGCATCGCAGTTATACGTCTCAAATAAAACTGTAGAACATCAAAGCAGTTCAGTCAGAGAACCGCTACGTAGTCGTCATTACAGGTTATAACTTCGTAATAAATGTCTGTAAAGCTCTCCGGTCAGTTGGCAGTTTTAGTATGTAACTGTTGTACTGTCGGTGTTCATGTCAGTGCTATCAGCAAGCGCCGTTATAAATATTCGAGTAAGTTCATGTCGGTTGTCGTAACGGGTTTATGTAAGTGTTACGTAGCCCTATGAGCACTGCTGCGGGGAAAGTCCTGCAGCTGTACTGTAACTCCTTGTGGAGAAGGATAAAGCGTGCGCTGTAATCCTGATGTAAACGCAGGCAGTGTCGTGTGATCATTTGCGTCCTGTCTCAAATCATCGGAGGATTTTTGTCAAGCCGCCGTCCGAGTCGTTCCTCTGAGAGAATTACGGAGACGTCTTCCGTTAAGCCCGTGACCTTTGTTTTGAAACACGGAGAGTTATTTCCCCGGAATATCCAGCGGGAAGTGGCACTTGCCTGCAGCCATCTCCAGGCTCTTTAGGATGCGTATCATTTTCAAAAGCGTGGCTTCCCTCAGGAGACACGGCAAAACAAATAGACCAGAGACGGAATGTCCTTGAAAGCCGGGTGGCTTTTTCACTAGCGATTTGATTCCACTCGCGGCAACTTTCGTCATCCCTCACTGTTTGGTCCTACGCTTGGGCTGTTTCTCTTTTTCCTTTTTTTCCCTCTCGCCTGTTTAACGCTCTGCTCGATGACTTTTTTGTTGTTGTCGTCTTTGTCGGATTAATGATTACTTTGATCTCTGGCGATCAATTCTTTTAATTCTATTACAGTGTAAGATTTGATGTAGATCATAAGGGCAAAGCAAAGAAGAGGAAAAAAAAAAAAAAGGTAGAATAAAAAAACAAAAAGAGCTCTGAGCAAGGTACACCCAGTCATTATTTCACAAGGACAAAGACAGTAATTAAAATCCATTAAATGATTTCGAGCCAACGTTCTCGCTCGCTTCGATGAAAGTGCATTAAACTTAATGCAGTGGGGTTTTAATACAAATAAGCGATGCGTCATCTTAAACACGTCGCCCTAGCGTTGCAAATTAAGGGCCTCGACTCGATTCTAGTCTAGTTTGCTTTCGAGTGTTCGGCACCTTATTAGCGTCTCACGGCGATAACCTCGATCGTCAGGGTTCAGAAGAAAAGCCGGTCTCGGTGTAATCACTTCCCGACGACGGCTACGAGCTCTGAACCTGATAATTATCGTATTCAGGCTTACTGTCTTGCGATGTCCTGAACATATAACATAAAGCGATACTGAGTATAAGTCCTACACGGGAGTCATTGTCATGTGGATGAGTTGTGGAGAAGGGGGAGGATGGTGGTGGTGAAGGGTCGGTTGATAAGACGGGATGAGATCGGACGTCTGGATCAGGAAAGCCGCGTGGCGTCGTGCTCCGCGCCTCTGCGTGCCTGATTATCACTGACAGTGATCCAGATTTTAAATGTGCATAGGAGATTTGCATTATTCATACTGTCCTATCAACCGCTTTTTCTTTTTTTCCTTTTTGTGTGTAAGAGCGCTATTTTTGGCAGCATGCAGTCCTTGTCGGAATCATTAACTAAGCAAACGCGTCGTCTCCGACTCGCCGGAGCTCCACGCTGGGCTCAGGGATCAGAAGTCAGAGTCTGAGTGGTGCCATTTTGCTCCGCCACATTATGCATTCGAACGCAGCACATTTTAATGGGCTCCCGGGGACTTTCTCCATTACCATGAATTCTGCAGCAACTTCTACAATGCCTTGCTAACCTTTTACAGCCTGATGAATAACCACGAAAGGCATAAGATCATTTGAATTACATATATGTTTGTTTTCCCTTTTGTTCTTCCCTCTAGCGCTTCATATTTCTTAATATTTGCTTTGCTGAGAGATAGTCATCCCCACCCCACCCCACCCCACCCCTCCTCCCCCTGCGTTTTCGTCTCTTCTGTAGATAAAAATCGAGCTGAAATACAAAGTAGAAAGGCGCAACTTTTCCGCCTTTTATTTCCTTCCCTTTTTTTTCCGACTTGAATTTGATGCAGGTGCACAGTTGAAGAGAGCTTAAGTTGGACCTTTCATCATCATAATGAGCCACTTGATAGAAAACCAGGTGCGTGGCAGTTCTGCCGAAATGCTGAGGCAATAAAACCTGCTCCTTTGATACACTGGAATATTAAATGAAAGAAAAAATATACACAAATGAAAAAAAGAAAAGAAAAAAAAGAAGCTGTATACACACACACACACACCCACACACACACACACACACACCGCAGAGCAAGAACACGCTAATACAGTCTATCTATGGTACATTAATGGAGAAAAGTAACACTCCCCACCTACTACTATCTACATTTCTGGAGCTGGTTTTGTGATGAATGAATTCAAGCGTACGGTTTCAGAGCAGGAGCTTAACTTCAAGTCGGGGTGGAAAGTAAAGACGTGAGCCTCAGATACCTCGAGCTAGAACAAGGATTTATTACCTCCAACATCATTTGCATAATTATATGCATCTCACGAACACGCGGCTCGCATGGATGATCAGGTCGTATCTTAAATCCGCACTGAAAAAAAAGATAAAATTGCACAAAAGAGCTAATCTCAATTCTTGCTGCACATGCCAGATTACTTAGGATCTAATATTTGAAACTGGAACAGAAGGAAGTCTCGGTAACTGAACAGAGAAATAGTACCTCAGAGGTTAAAGTTAAAACTTCTGGGACCCCCCCCCCCCCCCGTCTTTCTTACAAGGCTAATATAGATAAGAAATAATGGAGGTCTATGCTGATGACCTGCTACTGCGGTTCAGGACACGTGCAGTTTGAGCACACAATTGTGTAGAACGTCTCTCTGTGTTGTAACTTTACAGTTTCCCCTCACTGGAACTAAGTGGAACCAAACACTGTTCCAGCATGAAGATGTTCCTGTGCACAAAGCGAGCTCCGTGAAGACGTGGTGTGTGAAGGTTGGAAGAAGGTAGAAGAACTTATGTGTCCTGCACAGAAGCCTGACCTCAACACCACTGAACACCACTGGGATGAACTGGAACTGGAGCCTGAACTAAACCTCACTAACGCTCTTGTACTTGAATGAACACAAATCCCCACAACCACTCCCCAAAATCTACTGGAACACCATCCCAGAACCCTTTAGAGTGCAAGTTGTGTGGACTGGAGTTAATATTAGCACACAAATATATGTCACTTGACATCATGATTTACCAAAGCAGTCTTTATAATATCTGAAGCCTTGCATGATCTTGCATAAAGTCTTAAAGATAAAGATGTGCTATAAACACTACTTATGATGTTATTTAGAACCAAATCAAAATACACAATGAACACTGGTACATAGATATAGTGTGTGTTCATAAATAGGTACAACACGATGGCTTATAATGCATTATAACCTGTACGCGTGTGTATAGTTCATTAGAGATGTAACTTTTATGCAAATGTTGTCCGATTATGCATCTTAACAATGTCATTTAAGGCATTTTAAGATTGTCGTACGTTTATTCATTCTCTAAAGACATTAGCACAACATTTGGAGGGGATTTATTTTTTCCTATAGGTGTAAGCTGTACCCAAAACTTTGCTACAAGTTTAATATTTTCTATCTGAAAAAATAAAGAAATAAAAAAACCCCACAGCGACGAGTTTCGCTGCCGTGAATCTCCCAGGACGATGGAAGAGACAGAGGCAGCGTTTTGGTCCAGAGACCATCAGTTAGACGACTTCACAAAGCTTCCCTGCCCTTTTATTTCTCAGAAATTATTAAACCACTCGCCGCCTTATGAAGGCCCAATTGAGGGAGCACTGCTGGGTCTGTTTTCCCACCGACTGTGCCGAACCTGCAGCGTGCGGGTGGGGGGGCGGTTTAAAGGTCTGAGGCAGTTAGAGAAGCTTCCGGAGCAGTAGGGAGATAAGAGCGTTCGGGGACGCGTATCTACACAACAGAGCCGTTTACATTCGCTGTTTGGTGCTCGGACGTCATGCGGCAGTGTTTTAAACAGGCTTGGCTTTTGTTTGCTATTGTGTCATGGCTGCCCTTTCTGCTGCCTTCAGAGCTTCTCTGATGCTATTTGGGATTCTGGTGGCTTTTTTTTTCTCTTTTTTTTTTTGCTCGCCGTTGCATGCCGACGATCTCAGCGTGCGACCTTAAAACAGCTGAGTGAAAAACAACTGGGAACTTAATGCACACCATCTACATATAATTTACAATTCCAGTGAATAAAAGGTGCATAATTACGCACTAATTGCATCATAATCTCAAGCTAATGAGTGACACGGGACAGAAAACATGCAAGAGTTTGTCTGATTAGCATGAAACTTAATATGCTTTTTTTGCTTTTGTTTTGTTAAAAAAAAATGTCCCAGGCTTATTGCTGATGTTGCCCAGTGATGCAAGCAATAAACACTGTGTTTACAGGGAATTAGATTTATAATGGAGAGAGAAATGAACGTGACAGCACAAGGGTTTTTGCTCAAGTTTTCAGTCCATGCTGCTGTCTGGAAGGCTGTGTGTGTGGGAGCAGAACCTGCTTCTTGTTCTTATTTCCTGCTGATTTTATTCCAGTGCGGTCTGCTGGATTTGCTGAAATCCTTTTCGAGCCTCGCATTACAGCTCCAGAAAAGGAACTCCAAGATCCTGTACTCTTTTTTTTTTTTTTTTTGTAGACAAACTAACAAAACCTAGCTGTGAAGCACAGCCTTGTGGGTAATATTTATGTGTCTTGGCTTTGCTTCTGCATTTATACCGTATAATCTCAATCGAGGTAAGCACGTGACTATTGACGTCTCAAATCACCGACTGCTTAACGATAATGAAGGCTAGTCAGGATAATGGAGGCATTCAATCTAGTCATGGTGAACGTCTCTATAATGTGATCTGTACTGCTAAAGTGTCACGAATTCTCCTTTTGTCTGGTTTTCCAGTGTGATAAGTGCTACTTAGTTGCCATGTGCCTTTGTTCTGGTTCTAGTCCTGTCTCCACCCATGTCATTCACATTCATTCAATCACCCAACTGGTTTGCTGCCCTATTGTATTCACCTGTTCTGTGTTGTGACCTGAAATAGCTTGTGTATCAAAGCCATGTTCGGAGTTGCATATATTTTAGCTTTAGGTTTTAACCCTCACCTGTTTTCCCCAGTGTTTCCCCACTAGCTTCAAATTACCATGATTCCGATTGTCCAAATTGCGTTTTCCCTAATTAAAAACCACACACCGAGCCCCTCACTTCCATCCTGTCTCATCAACCCTCACTTCATGTAAAGATGTTACAAACGGACTAATTAGGTCATCAGAAGTCTGGATGTATTTATGACTTATTCCCTAACGAACGAGCAAGCGGTGGTAGCGGTGAGGAAAACCTCCCTGAGATGACATGAGGAAGAAAATCAGACTCTAAAGGGAAGCCATGCTCTTCTTGGTTTATAAATCATTATTCTTCACCTCAATATTCACAGGAATAGTTAGGTGTGCTATTCAGATTTTACAAATCGCCTGCGTGTGCTATGTGATCATCTGTATAGTTCCGACGTAACTTCAAAACAGCACTTAAAACTGTAGTCTAAACTCTAAATACAGAGTCCTGGGGTGAGCACTGGACAGGGTTTATGATTACAGCAGCAGTTCTTAGGTATCCAGGTGAGAGTAGTGACTGATAATGAATCGAGAAGATCCAGAGTACAAGACGAGCCACAGCAGTATAAGTATGTCAGGTTCTGCTAGTTTCCTGCTACTTGTTTTTTTTTTAAAATTTTAATTTTATTATTTTATTACATTTTCGCACTCTCTGAGGTCCAGTCCTTCTTGAAGCAAACCTATAAAGCACCAGGCATCTGCCGAGGCCCGATCCCCAGACTTTTTCTCTGGGCCGTGCTCCCAGCCACATGGTTCTCTCTGGGGAGATCCAGTGCTCATCCTTCTTTTGAAAGCCTCCAGCGATGTTCTCCTTTAAAAGCATGACGCGCTGTGTACCAAGACATCGAATTCCTAACTGTTGATCTGTTTGGAATTCTGTAGAATTTCTCAGTCAATTCACATCTCATCAATAATGAAAAGCCTCTTCTCCCTCGCGCACCGTAGCGCCGAGACTTCCGAGTCCCCGTGCATCGACTGAATATAGTTCCTACATAATGTCGTCAATGTATTGCGAGTAAACAAAAAGAAAGATTCACTGCGGCACAATCACACAGCATGACCTGCTTTAAGCCTCAGCAGGAGCCCGAGGACTTGTCCCTGATCGCTCTGCCCTAGAAGTAAAGTCAAGTAAAGTGCAAGCTTTTTGCTGAATTCAATGGATTTTTTTGTTTATGTAGGCCGGATTGTGGCGCTCGAGCCATTAGTGGACATTTCATCGCTCGCAACATACTTAAAGCGGGTCAGGAACATCTTCAGCCTGAATCAACCAGCTAGTAGGAGGTATACAGCGCTACAGCTCGTGCATCGAGAGTTATTGCTAGAGAAATTCCTCTAATATCGATCCTTTACAAATATTAGAAGCGGAAAAGTATATCTATATCTTTATCTATATGTCCACTTCTTTAGGAAGCATCGCTCTCTGGTATTAAAACCCGAGAAGCGAAGAGAATCACGCTGTAGTAAACGTTAATGGCATGTTAATGAGATCTTTAGAGAGTACGTACACACACACACACACACACACACACACACACACAGAAGAAAAACTCTGTTTCTGATTATGACTGACAGCTAAGATTGAAAAGTGATATCCTTCTATTTTAATTGTTTTTTTTGTGCATATTTTAGATTAACAAACAACTTTCCCTTCATTTCTACTCAATCAATCAGCGAGTAAACAAACAACTAAATATAGGAAAGATTTTCTGTCCCTTTCTAAACTTTAATAATATCCCCATAATTCCCCTATAAAAATATTACCTTCGTTTTCATCTGCATAAAAACAACAAAAAGACATCACATCCTAATTCCAGCTCTCTGTGCCGTCCTGAAGCTGAACTCTGTAAGGAAGTAATAAGGAATGAAACACTTCAGCGTGCTGTTACAGGAAAACAATCAACAACAGGACGACGTGATGAGGAGGAGTTACTGCTACCACCTCAAAGCTGATTATTTTCCCAAAACAGCACGTCCTGAAGCGTTTCCTTCCTCTTCTACCACGGCAACCTGACAACAAATAAATAGAATTGTTTATTTATTAAAGAACGACACGTTGCACGTTTGATCCGTTTAGAGTTCTATTTAAAGTTTAAATTAGTTACTTTTCTCAGGTTTAGGTACAGGTAAACTCCTCTGTCCTGAAGATTTCTCAAAACTTAAAGTTACAGATCTACCTCCGACACTGGAGACTCCTTCCGCTAATGCTTCTGACCAATCAGAATCCAGAATTCATCAGCGCTGTCAGTTTTAAATACAATACAATGTATTGTGTTCTACTGTATCGTAACACGTTAACATTTAGACATAATATTGACATTATTTACTGTGGATTTGATCTGAAATACACACACACATATATATATATCTCTCTGGAGTTGAGAATGCATGGCCTTTTTAAAAAAATACATACCTTCTATTTTTCATAATCTAGCACTTTCTATGAACCTATGAATGCATTCGTTACCCTTTATAATGCATTCCTGAGGCATTATTCACACTATAATTATAATATAGTTATAATTATTTATGAAAACGTATTATAGTTTATAGCGATGTTTATTATGCATTAAAAGCACGATTTATAAAGCATTCAGTCAATACTCCCAGTTTATTCTACTCCCAGTTTAGAACTGCTCGGTTTCTCTGGTCTTATGATTTTGTTATGAGCACTACTTTAATTTCATCGTGTTAACAATTCACAATGCGTAATAAACACTGCCATAATGTCTGAATAATTATAACAATGTGTATAATACCTCGTGAGTGCTTCTAGTTTCTAGAATGTTTCTAGTTCATTCTACCCGTGACCTTCATAGAAAGTGTCACTAATCTACTAACTCTGACTTACTCTATATATCAAGAAGCAGCCATTAATTATTAAAATACATATTATTTGCTTATAAATATTAACAAAGCGTAAATGAAAGTGTTACCGGATCTTCCAAGGTGATGACGTGGCCGAGGTTTAGGACCAGAACCAGAACCCGAGGCTGAGAATCAGAGGAACGGTGAACCAGCAGGAATCAGAGCGTGACGCTGTGTTCTGTGTGTTCTCACTGGGGGAATGTCTCCGCGTCGCATGGCTGGTTTCTTCTCGTCTGTAGGTGCCGTGATTAAACCTGAAACCGACGTGTTAAACACTACACGAGCTCGGCGAATAATGACGAGGAACACTCGCTCCTGCTGCTCTCCACTTCCCTCAGATACACACTCCATGAAGGGAAACCCAGACAGAGTGGACTGTTCTGTTCCCACAGAGAGGTTGGTCTTGGGTGAGTGTAAGAACAACAACAGTTTAAGATTGTGGGTTGATCGGATGATGGTGAATACGAGTAGGACAGGTGAGTAACAGTAGGTTTATTACTTTTATTCTCGACACATACAGGACATTTACAGACAGACCCAGGACTACCATGACCAAGGACAGCAGGGGAACTAGTCTCACCCAAGAAATAATAGCAATGATCCACCGATCAAACCTGAGACCATGCACGTTCTACATTTCCATGCTTCTTTTCAGTCGATTAGAAACTATTACTCGATTAGAAATGCTTTATTGTGTTATATACGTGCAGAATTCTCGTGTTATTCAGCAGTTTCGTTTCTATATGGATGTGTGAGGTGCGATACGGGTTCCTTAAAGGTTCTCTGGATGGTTTTCTAAAGAAGTTTGATTTTTTTTTTCCTTTTCAAATCAACAGGAATTATATCCCGTTATCACAAAAATGTTGAGTCTAGAACCTTAAATGATTATTTACAGACTGCTACGAACTGTTTGTACATACAGACAGGGTTCAGAATTACTTTAAGAGGCTAAAACCGTCCTAGAACCTACATAGAACCTTTTATAGTCAAATCCAATTGGATTCTAGAATTTTTTATTTTTTTGGAATGATTGTAAAGTTATTCACTATAGTTCATCTGTTGATCTAGACATTGTGTTCAGATAAATATCGAATCTAAAAGCGTAAATGTTTATGCTTCGGCGTGGACTGCTTTATAAGGCAAGAACCCTGATAGAAGCTTTAATGGTCCCTTTAATGGTTTTCTCTCTCTTGGTTCCTGAGGAACCGTGACGCGTGAACTCCTCTGTTCTGAAGATGTCGGAAAACTTAAAGTTACAGATTTACCTCTGTTACAAAGCTTCAAGCGAAACTGGAGACTCCTTCCATGAATGTTAAATAAACACATTAATGATTAGTACGCGCGGCGTCAGCCATACACGTCCCTGTGACCGAGCTGTTACTATAGAAACATTATAAACGCATTCAGATAAACCTGCGATTTGAATTCACACCTCCTGACCCATCGGAACCCAGGATTCGACATCGCTGTGGGATAATTTAGTTTAGTCTGTTTCTGGATGTCGAAATCCCACATACGGTACAGATATATTCCTCCTTATTAGCATCATCATTAGCATTACGTGACCTCAGCACTGGCTGTAACTTTGACACAAGCTGAGACCTGTAACATTTAAAAAAGGGATTTCTTTTCTTTAAATTAATTTTCACCTTGCTGTTCTAAAGTATGTGTTTTTTTTTCTTCTTCTTTTTCCTGGATGTGTGTGTGTGTGTGTGTGTGTGTGTGTGTAGCATGGCCTCATGCCTGACCACTCAATAGAAATCACAACTTAATATTCAGTCCTTCTATCAACGGTAACTGTCAAACGTCACACTCTCTCTCTCTCTCTCTCACACACACACACACACACACACACACACACACAGCTGTAGGACGTCGAAGGGACGGCGCCACTATGATGGCGTCCGTCGTTATCGCTTGTGAATTCATCCGTTTTAGTTTAATGAGATTTCTTTTTTTTCACTCTAGGAAAGAAAGGGGGAACAAAAGGAACCTGTTCATATTCTTCTCGGAACAGAAAGTCAATTAAGAGCTCTTAAATGTGGCCTTTAATGAACCAAGCTACAACGAACCTTCACAATTCCTTCATAATGGCCTGGAAGATTATAAATATTTCAGCTAATTTTTTCCCCCCCGTTTCCTTTCTCTAAGCAGCTCCGTCTAAATGAATATTTTAAACCTTAAATCTATCTACTTTATCACTTTAATCTCTGATCCTGAAGACTGAGACGTCCATCTAGAGCAGGTGCGATATTGAGTCCATGGATCATACGTGATTGTGTATATACAGCAGGGTCTGGAAGACGGTCCACTACAACCAAGTTTTGTGGGGGAAAAAAAAAGAGTGCAATTTTGTCAAATGCTATTTCTCAAACGTGACCCCATCAGTCTTCAGTGATGCGGGCCAGAAATGGGTTCCTGTTGGTTTAGCAGATGGGATGATGATGATAACGCATGACTCCGTGTCCATCACTGTGTGGGGTACTAAAGCACTCCGTTTACTCGTTTACTCGTTTACTACGTTTACTTTTTTTTTGCAGATCTCAAATAAAGTTCAGTCAGATACATAGTGCACTGGCAGGGTCTACAATGTTACACATGTATATACTGTTATATTGTGAAGATACCTACAGCTGTGCTCATAAATTTACACACCCTTTGCCAAATCTACAAAATTTTAATAACAAAAATAAATAAATTTAAGGGATCATAAACATAGCATTTAGTTGTTTATTTAATCCTGCCCTGAATAATCTATTTCACATAACAGATGTTTACATATTAGTCCACAAGACATGATAATAAATGAATTTACACAAATGAACCGGTTCAAAAGTTTACACACGCTCGATTATTAATCCCGTGTGTCATTACCTGGATGATCCACGACGTGATGTGTTTATGTGTTGTGAGAGTTGCTCACGAGTCCCTTGTTCGTCCTGATCAGTTAAACCGCCCACTGTTCTTCAGAAAAATCCCCCAGGTCCTGCACATTCTTTACTTTTCCAGCATCATCTACATATTTGAGCCCTTTCCAACAGCGGCTATATGATGGATACCGAGATCCATCTTTTCACACGGAGGACGACCGAGGGACTCGTACACGCCTATTACAAAAGGTGCGAACGTTCACTGATGCTCAAGAAGACAACACCACACATTAAGAGCCAAGGGGGTGTAAACTTTTGAACACCACCATGACTGGTGTAAATTATTTTGTTTAAAGATCTATTCCATTTAGTACTGCCCTTCAGAAGCTACGTACGAGATTTACACGTTTCCCCACACGTAAACTTTGTTGAAGATATTACGACCAACTGAATTATCCCACAGCGTTGTTAAATTCTGGATCGTGATTGGTCAGAGGATGCTGATTATTGCTGCGTAACAGCAGCTCTGATGACAGTAGCTCAGGTTCATATTAACGCGCTCATTCTGATACGTTATCGTTTCTATAGTAACAGCGCATTCCCAGATTAAAAATATTGTGGACATGGCCGCTGTAACGTAAATGAGAACGTCAATATTAGATGTGACTATAAATGGATAAAAAGTCTAAGGTGTTGTTGAGTAATAACTAAACATTGTAAGTGGAACACTTTGCGGACATGCTGTTACGGGAAAACAATCAACTTCAGGGTGATGATGGCGACTCGGCGTCATCACACCACCCTGTGGTTGATTATTTTTCTCTAGCAGCACAGCATAGTGTTTTATTCCTCACGTATTTCAGCACCGTGTTGGGAGTCATGCTCTTGACCCAATCTTCTGATGCTGATCTGGAGCCACTCGGGGTTTTTTTTTTTACTTCTTCTTCTTCTTCTTCTTCTGTCTCTGGGGAACAGAATGAGACTTTGACGGCCGGTGAGAAGAGCGTGTAAGAAAGAGCGCAGCCCATTTTAGCGATGGAGTCTTTAGCGGCTACGCAGTGGTCTGATAATCTCCAAGGGCATATGTGCGGTCGTTAGTGCCAAGGATCACCTTATTCCCCTGAAAAAGACAGACCAGGCCAATAAGTTATTCCGCCCACCACCAGGCGAGATGCTAATGGTCTCTCTCTCACTCTTTTCTTCGCCTGAGGATGAATGCTTGCCTAGCGATGAGTCTCTTCTATCACTTTATCACTCCTCCTCCTCCTCAGCTCATTCGGCTTTATGACCTCCGTCACGACGAAGGCTGGTTTTCAGAGAGCATACGCCGATGTCCAAGAACTCCGATTTTACTGCCTTGTCATTTAGAGTCATTTAATGATCTGAATATATTGCATTAGCATAGATCCACGGATCTCAACGTGGGCTCCGTGGAGGCGCAGGCGTCAGTGAAGCATAGGCAGGGGTCTGTGAGATATATTTTGAAATCAGTTTTTACTAATATTATTATATTGATAATGATCATGATCGTTTATACTTTTAGAACTTTTCTTCTTCTTCTTCTTCCGATGATTATTAATTATTATTACCTGTTTTACTGGTCAGTATATAAACTGGGTTTACTCCAAACTTCAACAACTCACAAAACGATTCATCTACACATAATGCCAGCGTAAATCTAATATTTCAATCAGATTTAATTCAAGTTTATTTGAATAATAATAATAAAAAAAATGCGAGGGAGATTTTCAGGAATGAAAAGCTCTTTAGCTCTAATAAATACCCTAAAAATGGATTGTACATACGTATTTAAGAAAAAAGCGCCGGATATTTGTATAATACGATCATGTTTTTTTTCCTTTAAATACAAGTTAATAAACCCAAAACAACACAACTTGCCGTGCTACTGCGAAAAGAATCGTCTGAAGATGTCAGTGACACTGGAGACTCCTTCCACAAAAAAAATGTTCCATAAACTACAGAAAAGGTCACCATATCAGCAGTATTGATATTGGAATGAAATGGTAATGAACATAGTGTACACGTGTATGCCGTGCTATAGATCAATAACTCGACGTGTTTGATTTTTATCTCATTCACGATCAATTCTGACCAAAATAAGACGACCAATGAGCTGGTTATTAGCGTTATACGTCCATATGAAAAGATCCTTTCAGTCTGCGCTTGTCCTCGTCTCTCGACTCTCGACCGTGTGCCCTTGAGTCGTTACTCTTTTCTTTTCTTTTTTTTCCCCCGATGATTTTTGAATAATGATCCTCGATAACGACCTCGTTCCAGCTCCAGAACCCGAACCGATGAGCAGCAGGAGGACGTCTTTCAAATGATCTGTTTTTTTTTAAAAAAAAACAAAAATCATTTAAAACTAAACATCTTCATGCACAGCTTTTTTTCCCCACCCAGCACCGTACCCAGTACAACGCACCTCGCATGGCGAAGCCCTGTTAATAAAATGTCACTTTATGAAAATCTTTTTAAGGTCCTGGGTTTTGAGAAAGTAATCCAGCGAAGCTATGGTGTGTAAAATTGGATTTTGTGGCACAGTCGTGTTGAGGAACATCTGTCGATAGATGTTATACCCTGTCTGTTCCAATCTTATTACACTATCTTGAGATCTATAAGGCTGTTCTATAAAGCAAATGAGTTTTCATTACGTCTAACACGGTTTACTACGTGCATCGGTAATAAAAAACGCTGAGAGCATCAATTACAGCCCTTTCTAATAATTCCGCAATGATGAGGCTCACATATTCTTTGTTGACCAAGCAAAGTGCCTCGGAGAGGAACGTTTCAGCCGAATGTGGGAGGAATGCTGTGCTTTAGCGCATTAATATATTTATTTAGACAGTGTACCACCCAGCAGAGTTTCCAGTTGTAGCGTGGTATTGATTTTGCTAGATTGCATTATATTGAACTTGCAAACAGCATGTTTAGCTAATCTGCTTTTCTCTTTTTTTGCTATTCGGGGACAGAGGGGGAAATAGTACGTGAACAAATACCGCGGATTTGATTTGAATTGTTGTAAGCGGTAGAACAACGCCGATCTATTCAGCGCTTTGATTCGGGTTTTTATCTCTGCGCGTAATGAGGCGGATACTGCTGATTCTGAGACTAGTTTGGATAACGAGGCCAGTGCTGCTGCTGTCCTTCCTTCTTCCCGCAGTAAAGGAAAAAAAAAAAAGAAACCTGCAGCATTAACTAGATCGTGACCTCAGGGGTTATGCGAACGTTAAGTAATTGGACCGAGTCTAGAGGGATTAAAGAGCAAAACAAACCGGGAGTAATGTAGCCGGGTCGGACTGCTGCTCTCAGCTCTTCTTCTTGCCCTTTTGGTACCAGGTCCGACACTCTTGCCCTAATTGGTCTCACAGTGTTAATCTGGCCTCTTTACCCAAAATGCAGAGGAGAACAATGCAATAATAAAACAGCAAACATCTGTGGAAAATCTGCACGGGTGGCAACTAACACCGACAACACCGCGCTACTGTAATTAAGCAGCACTAAAAAAAAAAAAAAAAAAACACACAACAAAAGTATTGTTCAACAATTAAGACGTATTCTCAGTTGCTGAGAGAAGCATTTGCCTTTGAGCCTGAAATGTTGTCCCGAAGAACCATTTTTTTCGCCCTTGCTGTCAAATGTAATATAAAGTAACAACAAAAGAACTTTAAACATGGAAAATAAAGCGATACAGTGCTGTGATAAAGTATTTGCCCCCATTCTGATTTCTTCTGTTTTTGTGCATTGTTTCAGAAATTAAAACAGATTCTAAGATAAAACAAAAGCAACCTGAGTAAACACAAAATACAGTTTTTAAGTGATGATGTTATTTACTGACGCTAAAAAAAAAGTTATCTAATACCAACTGGGCCTGTGTGAAGATGTATTTGCCCCCTTAGTTACTAATTCCCCATGTCTATGAAAGTGCATTCATAACGGGGTTCAGCTGGACTACATACAACCAGGCCTGATTATTGCAAACCCTGTTCAATCACATCTACACTTAAAAAGGTCTTACCCAGTAACACACTATGACAACGTTGAAAGAAATTCCAGAAATGATGATGCAGGTGGTGATTGAAATACAACAGTCTAGGAAGGGTTATAAAGCTATTTCAAAGGCTCTGGGACTCCAAAGAACCACAGTGAGAGCCGTCATCTCCAAATGGAAAAACCCAGCACAGTAGTGAACCTTCCCAGAAGTGGCCGACCTTCCAAAATTCCTCTAATAGCACAGCAAGTACTCATACAGGAAGTCACAAAAGAGCCAAGGACAACATCAAAGGACCTACAGGTTTCTCTTGTATCAATAAAGATCACTGTTCATGACTCCACTATCAGAAAGACACTGGGCAAAAATGGCCTCCATGGCAGAGTGGCGAGGTGAAAACCACTGCTAACCCAGAAGAACATTAAAGCTCGTCTGAATTTTGACAGAACACACCTTGATGATCCTCAAACCTTTTGGGAAAATGGTCTATGGACTGAAGAGTCGAAAGTGGAACTGTTTGGAAGACAGGGATCCTGTTACATCTGGCGTAAACCAAACACAGAATTCCACAAAAAGAACATCACACCTACGGTCAAGCATGGTGGAGGCAGTGTGATGGTGTGGGGATGCTTTGCAGCTTCAGGGCCTGGGAAACTTGCAGTAATTGAGAGAGACCTGAATTCTGCTTTCTACCAGAAAATCCTAAAGGAGAATGTCTGCTTTTCAGTCCGTAAGTTGAAACTCAAACACAACTGTATATGACTGTGAAGATGACGAGCACTGAAATAAATCTTTAATAGGCAAGGAGAGTTTATTTCTATTGCACATTTCGTACACAAAGGCCATTCCAAGTGCTTTACATGAAAGAAGAGATAATAATATTAAATATAAAGATTGAAAAAAAAAATAAATAATAAAATAAATAAAAATAAAATAATAATAATAATAGACATATTAAAAGTAGAATACTAAACAAAGCACATGCAAAGATCAATTTCAGGCACATGGAAATAGGAATGTTTTTAAGCTGGATTTAAAAATGGCACATTTTAGAAGTTCTGGGAGTTGCTTCCAGTGAGCAGAAAAGCTAAAAGCTGCTCCACCATGTTTATTTTTGATTATAGGCTTTATTAGCTGACCATGACCTACTAGGTTTATAGATATATACTTTAAGCAGATGTATTCTGGGTCTAATCCATTCAGTGATTTAAAGACTAAAAGTTGCACTTTAAAAGCTATTCTGTAACTATCAGGTCACCAGTGTGAAGATTTTAGAGCTGTTCTGATGTGCTCTTTTATCCTGGTTAAAACTCTTGCAGTGGCATTTTAAATGAGTTGTAGCTGTTTAATGGTCTTTTTGGGAAGTCCATTGAAAAGACTGTTACATTAGTCTACTCCAGGAGTCGAGTATATCGCCAATATATTACTGCATGAATAGTCTTGGTTGTAATTATCGCATTTTTCACTGGTTTAATTGAACATAAAGGCTTCCAGACTCATTATTCAGCAGCGAAATAGAATAGCACTTGATCCAGCGCAGATCTTTCATTTGAAGAAGGCTGAGGTTTTCAGGACACAGGCTCTATTTCAACAGTAACAGAAGACAATATGAATAAATGGCAATGTCTTGTTTACATAGCCCTCCAACGAGAGTCTATAATGCGTCACAGCTGACGAGTATCACGATGACTGGGAGCGAAGTATTGACTGGTTCATACGCCGGGGTGAAGTTTAAGGCGGCTCTGGATGCGACGGTTAATTGCACTTAATGGAGCCATGAGATGCTAAATCAAGGGCATGAAATGACATGTGTGTGCATTATTATTCGTTTTTGTCAGTGTATTTACAGCCTTAACCTACATTTCAGCATGACTTATTGTCGTTACAGCATGCCTCAGCAAACTCTGACTCTCTGTGTGAGTTCGTAACTATTGAATAGAGCTCAAGTCTGTAGTTACTTTAGGTCTGACTACCTCCCATGACTTTACTCATCATTTTACAGTACCATAACAACATGGAGCGGAAGGCAGCCAGATGTTCAATAAAACCCCGTCGACTTTATCGCAAAAGAAGAAAAACTATGGTGACGTTAACGTAGACATTTTATCCAATGTTTACATGGCAGACCAACTCATTAGGAAGCAATCACAGCTTTCACGTAGCTTAGATTTTACAGATAAACTAAGCTTCTCTGAGTGGTTTAGTAATAAACCCTCACTTTTTTTATCCAGATGACCATCTATTAATCCTGTCAAAAACCCAAAAAACAGACCACCTTACCAAGCTGCAAAACTCTATCCACAGTGAACAAATGATGAGACTCCAGCACATTTCAGAGACCTGAACCCTAAAAGAAGTCGACTTTTCTCCAGTTTGACACGTCTCCTTATTCTCAGGAGCGGCAGTTGGACGTCAGAATCGTCTCTCTGAGGGGACATGAGTTTTAATTGGTGTGAAGACATAAATAGCAGAGTGGAGCTGAAAAACGCTGTTCTTGGCTTTAAAACATTGTGAAATCGCGTGACTTGCCGAGTAGACTTCCTTCACTTCGCCATTTGCTACATCGTCTTTCTTTCCTTTTTTTTTTTTTTTTTTACTCTTCACCTTCGTCACACGTTTTCCCTTGTGCCTCGGTGATGTCTTTCTTTCTCTGTCTCGGTAATACGTTGGCCTGCGAATTATGCAGGATGGATTTTTTCATGACACTGAAATGTCAAAAAAGTAATAAGTTATCAATCTTCGGGTGATGCTTAAAATGTAAATGAGATGGAGAACAGCGGATGGATGAACGTGTGAGCTCGTATGATGGGTAATTTGTGAGAAATTCTTGAGAATCAACTGAACCGGACAGATTGAGGTAATATTTTGCAGACTTTCTGCAGAATAGTAACTAGTATAATAATTATTTGAAATATAAACGGAGATATTTAACTTGCTTGCAGTTAATATAATGTTTGTGTTAGCCTAATTATAGCATGCTCATGTGTTAGGGGGTTTATGGTAGCCCTGCTACTCCAGGAGTTATGGTATTTTGCCGGCTTCAAGTGCTTTCACAACGTT
This sequence comes from Ictalurus furcatus, assembly GCF_023375685.1. Classification (NCBI taxonomy): domain Eukaryota; kingdom Metazoa; phylum Chordata; class Actinopteri; order Siluriformes; family Ictaluridae; genus Ictalurus; species Ictalurus furcatus. The sequence goes on from NC_071281.1 coordinate 18,028,355, forward strand.
GTTTTTTCCCCTCAAACACCTGCACAGTTTGTGTAATTCTACTTAATCCTTAAGCGTTGAAAAAAGTTCTGGAAAACACGTCAATCACTTTCTGACCTCCTGACCAATCAGGCGCTAGAGAAAGCAAAATGAGAAAAAAAAAACTCCAACCTTATTTACATAAAAATAAACAGCATAATTATGGTTACAGTGTGTGCGTTGCATGAAGGTATTGTTTTTATTTATTTATTTTTATATCGGCACAAAAACTGGTCCACATGAAAATTATTCGAAAATGCTCACTTGAGCATGCGAGCCCAGTAGGTGGCGATATTTTGACATAAACCGCTACGTCAAACGGCTCGAGAATAACGTTAAGCGCTTCGTATTGAGGGTTAGAGAATGTTAAATGGAGGAAGAAAAAAAAACAAAACACCAACATGTTCAAAAATAGAACAAAAATGTACACGCAAAAAGTTCTCGCTGTGATGTCAGCGTTTTCAAAAATGTACTTTTTTTTTTTTCCCCCCCCGGACAAAAATGAACGGCCTTGTTATGGATACAGTGCACCCATACACCCAGTGCATGAAGCTTTTCCTTTTTCATATCAGCACAACAAGTGGTCCTGCCAGCAGTTAAACAAAGAAAGAAACAAAAAAAAGTGTGAAAAGAAGATTTCAAAGTTTTTGATTTCTTGAAAATATCATGAAATAATCATAATATTCACACCTAATGCGTCGTTTTGAATGCACATCAAACACAAGCTGTTTAAAATGATTATTTAGTTGACTTGCTGAAGTGCAAGGAGACTTTTTTCCATGTAAACCAACATCACAACGATGTCAACAAAAACAAGGTTTTTTTTTAAAATAAAATAAAATAATAAAAAAGTGGAGTTAGAGTAGGTTTCTCTTTGCTTAGCAATCATCAGACTCGAAATGTCAGCGTGTACAAACAGCGCTTGTCCCGGTTTGTTATGAAATGTCAACGCAGATTTTATTTACTTATCTGTACCTCTGTGATGGAGGGACGCAGAACGTAACATACAGGTAAGTGTCAAAAAACGGAAAAATGAGAAAACGTGGATATTTCCCCGCAGAACTGATGATGGATGGAGAAACACTCATCTTCTTACTTTTTTAATTCAAATTGTCTTTGAGCAACACAAAACCGGCCGTGTCTAAAGAAACATGAAGGTGAGCAGATTCGCTTTATAAATATTCATACCCAAGGGGTTTTGTTGCAAAAAAAAAAAAAATTGCCCTGCTGTAAATAATTCATAATTTGATTATTATTATTTACCGGTGCAAGACTGGAGAAATTAAATTTCCTGAATAAAAAGTGTTTCTTTCCGTTAGAATAATTTCGGTCTTGATGCGAAATCGACTGATCGACTGTCAGAAAAGGTTTTGTCACCGGACGTCCGCTCCGTATCAGTCCGAATGGTAATTATTCCCTGATCTGCCTCCCAAGCGGCAGGTCACGGGGGTCAAACAGAACCCATTAGTGCACTCCCGAGCAATACACACTCCTCCGATTCACACACACACGACCTCTCTATCGCTTAACTGTCTGCCATTCAGAAAATCCACCAACAGCTAATCAATCAAACCAATCGAAGCTTCTGTATTCAGCCGTCCCTTTTGTATGGTGGCCTGTAAGTGCAAAACACACTAAACAACCTTTACTTTTTTGTTGCTGGCTTTTTTTTATATTTTTTTTTAAGTTTTGCAGTTGTTCTCCACATATATAGGTACACATGCAATTATCTAATCAGCCAATCAGGTGGCAGCAGCGCAGTACAAATAATCACGCAGATCCAGGTCAAGAGCTTCACGTCAAATGTCAGAACAAATGTGAAAGCTGTGATTGCTTCCTAACGAGTTGGTCTGCCGTGTAAACATTGGATAATTTGTACGTTTCTGATGTCTACATTTTCTTGTCAACATTTTCTACTAATTAAAGAACACGAGGAATCCTATCAGCTACTAACCCTCTATTCCCGGAGAGCTTGAAAAACTGATCTACAGAAGGTTTTAACATAACCCTTGGGGTCACGGCAGTGCAGATGTGTAGGTCCCTATTCTTTTTCCAAATCAGCACCGGTGGAGAGGCAAATTTTCTGGTTGACTTCTGAATTATCTCTCTCATCTCTATCTCACTAAGTACTTTGCGAAGAACCTGATAATGACTCGGGGACACACTCCGGTATGACAAACGAAAAGGTCTAGACTCAGTAAGGTGAATCAAGGTGATGGTGGGAGAAAATATCCTCATACTGCAAAACAAGGTCCAGATAATGTTTCCTACAACCTTCAGAACATCACATGAGTCAATGTCCAGCCCACTCAGACCAACACGTAGCAGCTGCTCATTTAACTCATTCTTCCCTCCACCCTGGCTTAATGTGGAGTCAGTCACCTGAGAACAGTTCAACAGAGGAACATCTTCCATATCTTCAAGTTCCACACATGCAAACACATCAGCAATTTTTGCATTACGTCTCAACAAAATTTGCTCATGACACATGTTAATGAGCTTCAGTAGTAGCCACCCATCACCCCACAAAGGTGTGACAAGTCTAGCCACTAACACATGTCTGGGAGCTGATCTGCAAGTAGTAGGTTCAGTAATCGCAGTAGTACCTGGGGAAATGGCACAAGACTTATCCAACTTTCCCCACCATCGGTATTCATGGCCTGGTTCCAGACACACTGCTGAAGTACATCTTACTGCACCAATCTTGTCTGGAATTTCCCCACCCTTCCAACGTTCCACTCCTGCCAACATGGAAAGAAACCGTTCAGACTCTAAATCAGTATTCAAACATGGATAAGACAATGCTTTCCAGTACGCAGCACAATGTTTGGACTGATGGATCACATGTTATATTACATATGTCCCCATCATAAGGTCATCCAGTTGGCCTTGAACAACCAGGGTAGTCACAATCATAAGCAGATTTAGGATTCACTTGACTACTGCCACAGCCTATTAACACTAGATCAAAATTGGATTCATTCTCTTTTGCCAACTCACCAGCATCGAGGAGTTTGTCCTCTGCCGTTTCACTCATTATGCAAGCCATTGACCCACTATCGAGAATGCCCCCAAACGTTGTTTCCCACGATGAGTGGTGTGTAAAACAAACTCTCACTTCTGCATATTGTGTTTGTGTTCTGTACAATGACATTTGCAATTGAATCAATAAAAGTCTCTGACCAGCGTAGACACAGCTTCAACATCAACATCAGTCATATGGGAGTTGTCACCTGGACCCAAAGTACAATGAGCAGCACATGGCTGACTTTGTGCAAGTAGAGGAACATTGGAACAGCTTGTCTGTGCATTAGATTGACAATGTTCAAATGGCTGTGACAGGTCATCGCACTGCATCAAGGTTTCAGAGATGAGGACTACCATGTCTCACTGGTGCTCTTTTTTCTCTCTGGTAATCATCTAGCCTCTGCTGAATGTCTCTTGCATTCCGCTCTTCAATCGGTTTGCATGTAAAAAGGCATGACAACTCAGTGTCAGGGTAATGTTTCTCACATACATATGCGCTACTTCCATGCTACATTTACATTTTACGCCATTTGGCAGACGCCCTTATAAATGTAAGAGCGACTTATATTTATCTCATCTCATACAACTGAGCAATTGAGGGTTAAGGGTCTTGCCCAAGGGCCCAACAGTGGTAGCTTGGCAGTGCTGGGGCTTGAACTCCTGACCTTCCGATCAGTAACCCAGAGTCTTTAACCACTGAGCCACCACTGCCCCAGCCACATGCTAATATCATACATAACTCTACCCTATCTGTGCAACCCTTCCTCGGCCAAATCAACTGCTTTGTTAAGTCTGATCCAGTAATTGACTGGATTTTCTTTTGGTTCTGGACATGTGGAATAAAAATCTGCCAGAGACAAACAAGAAGACACATCGCTGAAGTACTTGAGCAGTATGGAACAGATAATGTCACTCCTCAACTCAATTTTCACGATGTCCCCTGCTTTACCCATTAGTCTTGACAGTATCTCATCAGATTGGCTGGATAAAAGACACTTCTATTTGTTTAGTTGAGATTTTGTGAACTCAGTCCAATCACAAAGAGAGTATTTATCTGAACCGGCACCTTTAAATATCACTGGTTCTCTGTCTTCTTTAACATGAACGGTGACTTGAGGTGTCTCTCGTCTGATGCCATCAGAGCCTGCATCTCTGCCATTTTGTGAGTTAAGATTTGCATTCATAACTCCAGTTTCAACGAGTCTCCCCATGATCACCTATCTGGGTTCTGAGTCTACCCATCATAGCTGTCATCTGCTGCAATGCGTGATCAGTGTTATCAGCTCTGGGAGTGGAAACAAAACACTGATCCCCCCAAAATTCTCTCATTGTTGGATTTGTTGTGGTAAGTCCACGCCCTACACCCCTTTCACTATCACACACAGACTGGAGGTGGCCAACTCCTCCACAAAATGATTCTTGCATGACGTGGCACCATTATTCAACCCAGAAAGTAAAATACCCCTCCCTCTAGGGACAAATGGGCTAGTAGCATCATAATCTAAAGGAAATTTCTCAGCCATTCATTCAAAATGGAAGTGAGGGAAAAAGAAATGAAGAGAAAGCACTTGCAAGTACACAAAATGAAACATGAACTTGCAGAAACCGATGAAATTCAATTACGGAATTACATTAAATGGAGAATTGACTCCAAAGTTCATCAAATGTTCCACTTGACTCAGAAAATACTTGTCAAAATGTAAAAGGAACGACCAACGAGTCCACTATTCATCCAGTCCTCTCAATTCCATGATGAAAATATAAAGTTCATCGAGATTCAGCAACTACGTGGTGATCTGCGTCCTGCGGATCTTTGCGATACGACGAGTCCCAGCAGCAGTGTCCCCAACCAATGCTTCTTATCTGACACTCAAATCACCAGGTGGATACGAGGAACTGCATAAACATTTCCTCTAGCGACACAGTGGGCATTTAGACAAATACTCATGTATCTAAAAGAACAAAAAGAAATACGACATTCACGTGCATTTAAGTCAAAAAGATCAGCCGTGAGCAAATTACATCAAAACTTCACAAAGTTGGTCACATACAACACCTCTGGTGTTTATTACCAAAAAGCTCTATTCTGGTTTCATCTGACCATAGAACCCCATCCCATTTGAAGTTCCAGTAGTGTCTGCACACTGAAGACGCTCGAGTTTGTTTCTGGATGAGAGTAGAGGCTTTTTTCTTCAAACCCTTCCAAACAGCTTGTGGTGATGTAGGTGACTTCAGATTGTAGTTTTGGAGACTTTCTGACCCCAAGACACAACTAACTTCTGCAGCTCTCCAGCTGTGATCCTTGGAGATGTTTTATCCACTCGAACCGTCCTCTTCACAGTGCGTTGAGACGATATAGACACACGTCCAATTCCAGGTCGATTCATAACATTTCCAGTGGACTGGAACTTCTTAATTATTGCCCTGATGGTGAAATGGGCATTTTCAATGCTTGTGCTATTTTCTCATAGCCACGTCCCATTGTGTGAAGCTCAACAACCTTTTGCCGCACATCACAGCTATATTCCTCGCTCTTACCCGTTGTTATGAATGACTAAGGGAATTTGGCCTATGTGTTACTTCATATTTATACCCCTGTGAAACAATTGTTGAACTATTTCCTGTTCCTACTCACCCAGGTGTACTAAAAAAAAAGTAAAATATCAATAGGAATATACTTCAAATATATTTTTCTCATGAATTCATAGGGATGCCAATAATTGCTGCACACCTATATTTAACAAATACTTTTTTTTTTTTGATAAACCTGTGTTTTATTTGCAATTGTTTGATATCCATGAGAGAGTATTTTTGTGAATATAAACAATAAAAATTATTAGGATAAACAATAAAAATCTAAATTTTTCACAGATGTCTATGCTCATATTTACCAAGGGTGCCAATATTAGTGGAGGGCGCTGTAGAAATAGTGCAGAATGTTGAATATTAAATATTTAAGCTAATGAATATTTACTTTCTTTGTTTTAAATGATAAAACCTTCAGGTTATTTCCAATTTTAAATGAAACCCCCCCCACATTTGTGGTGTGGTTGCAGACTTTAGGAGCCCGATGTGGATATATTATGTGTATGTATGCGTGGGCGGGGCCTGAGAGATAGCGGAAACCAGCGAGATGGAGGATGCTCACAGCGAGCCTAAAGAAAAACTTCAGGAGATTTATTTATGTTTATTGGTATCAAGGATATTCATATGATGTTATTTTAGATATGCTGTCCACTTTCACACTTATGGACCACGTGAATTATTATTATTATTATTATTATTAAGTTTTTTTGTACAACTCGACCTCATTTTTATAACGGACAGCAGCTCGGATGCCGGCTTCGACAATAAACTTCCTGAGGGTTGCCAAATTCCCCTGGAACGTGTGTGTGTTTATTGGTTTTTGAGCCGCCCCTGTAAAGAGAGTTATTGGCTCGGCCGGTATGAAAAGCACTCGAGAGCTATTTTGATTCCTCTCTTGGTTATGTGCTGTCTGCTCGGCTGTTATTAAGGACACCGGGTTATTGGATTTATCTCCTCACAAGTTCACATTTGGTTAAAGGCCAAGCCGATCACAAACAGCGGCCGGTTTACCAAAATACCGACCGTCAGTGCGGCCGACCTCACTTCCTGAGGACCGGATCAAACACCTTTCTCTCTCAGCGAACACTCTGGAATCGACCGAAAAAAATAAAGTCCACGGTCGTCTCGAACGTCTCCAAAGTGATCCGTTAGATTAATTCGTCACTCAGCGATTAGCAATCTTATCCATGGAGTTTTGTGTCGCTGAAAAGGAAATATTTTCACATACTAACAGTGGAGACATTCAAAAACTCTGTTTTCACGTGGATGTGTGGGAAAAAAAAAAAAAAACGTGTTGAAAAACTGCTTTTGAAAACTCTGACATCACAGCTTGAACCTGCGTGTGCCCAGTGCGTTAAAAATATCGAACTTTTTACATTCCATTGTGATTTTGCATGTCTACTCGACGAGGCCTGAATCTTCTTAAACTGCAGCCTCATCCATGATCGACCCCCAGCCTGCACTTTGGATCTTTTCTAAAGGCCCCTGTTCACGCGTTATTATTTTTTGTCTTGTTGCCACGAGCCAGATGAGAGCATATGGGGCCTAAAAAAAAAAAAATTAATAAAAAAATCCACAAAAGTCAGTCAGACGGTTTTGGTGACCTCAAACAAAACACAACGCGTGTCTGACTGCCAGAACGGAGACGTAGCGAGACGAGTTCACTTGACCAAACTGAACTTGAGCTGCGCTCTCACTGCTCCTTCCACTACACAGACTGGTTTTGTGGAGTGCTCCAAACAGACTCTGGGAATTCTGATGGCTGAGGAGAATGAGAAGAAGAAGAAGAAGAAGAAGAAGAAGAGCTTGGCTTGTCATGTACGGTTGAGTGGATGGTCGGCTCGGCGTATACGAAGGTCTTCTTTTTCCCTTGAAAACAGAGCTGTCAGTCGCTCCTGAAAGAAGAACTCACCCTTTATCTTTACCATCGACATCTTCAACAGCATCCAGTATTTATTTTGCCATGAAAGTTTTTTTTTTTTAGAAATTACCCACAATTCTGTTCGACTACCTGTCTCCAGTGGTGCAGCGGGATTTTAGCCCTCTCTTCATCTCTACCTAAAGAGACCAATGCACTGGTGCTTCAGTCCTTTAGTCTTTCCAGCTCAAAACAGATCAGTTTCCAAAGCTTTAACGCTCACGCTAATATCACGGGCGACGCCATCGCGCTTGGCCTCTCACAGATCAGTAACTGGCCGAGCAGAGTCTCCTCTGCGTTATTCAACCGCACTGAATTCTGGGAATCCAAAGCTTGCTCCATATTACTCATTAATATGATGTTTGAGAACAAAAAAACTTTGAGAAAAGATGCTCTTGTTCTTAGCATCGAACAGCGAAACCGGATTATTCCTCACGTTTGAGATCGAGGAAATGTTTGAGTTCCACCATGACACCAGTGCACCACACAAGCGCTAACGTCCCAGTGGAACAACGAAAATCCAGCACCGAGCAACAAATATCACAAAAATATCTAAAGGGTTTCAGCATGGACATTTCCTTCACACATGCCTTTCGGTTCAAAGTGTCAGCTTGGTGCAGGTTAACATATTATAGATTAGAAAAAAAATCCCCAAAACCCCCCCAAAAATCCACTTCAGTCATTTGAGCAGCTTCATGTTTTGCATTAGCGATGAAGGACGGCGAGTTGAAGAGAGACATCAGTGCCAAGCAGCTCTCAAGGCCGAGTGTTTCATGCACGATAAAAGACAAACAGTGATGGATCATGTCCTTCTCTTTCTCTATTAAAAGTAAGTGGACAAAGCTGTGAAGTCTTCCGCAGCGGGATGCAAAAGAGGAAAAAAAATAAAAAATCTTTTTGTGTAGAATTGTTCCTCTATAAATTCTAATGAGTTATACTGATTTTATTATTTTTTCCCAAAAAAAATAAAAAATCTTCATTAAAGATGGCGGGTTAACACAATGCATAATTACGCATCAATTATGTTCAGAATTATTAACCTGAATTGCCAATTAAATTCCAGACATGGAAAAAAAAGCCGAAAAAAAAAAGAAAAAGAGATTGACCAGGCCGCTTCTTTTTAATGACACTCCCCCCCGCCCCCTCCACCCACTCCTCATGCATTTTTATGCATGCTTTTGGCAGAAAAAGAAAAGAAAAGAAGAAAAGGAAAGCGATTCAGCACTAAGACAGGCTGCTGATTTCCCATCCTCTCAAAGCCAGCTAAAAAAGATCTACGAGTGAGACTTGTGTGCTGTGGTTAAGACTCGGAGTTCTCTCGTCCACCAGGATGTGTCGCAACTTCTAATTACAATTCATGGCTGAGTGACAGAGACACCGAGTGCATCCTTGAAAATGAAAGGCCACATCAGCGGAGGTAATAACTCTGAACCAATCAATAAAGCCAGGCTGTTTAAAAAAAAAAAAACAACCCACCACCACACACACCCACACACCCACACACACACACAAAGACCCGCTCACATTCGGCTCCTGCTTTTTCTAAAACAAAACAAAACAGAACTCACGTACGGAAACCCCTATGCTGTGCCGATAACGTCCTCCGTCTCATTACCTGCTATTCACAAGGGCTGGACCTAATTACTTAACGATAGGAAACAATAATCTGCGACTAGGCCAGACCCTGGCTGATTTAATTAAATCTATATTTATTAATGACCTCAACTCTGACTCATGTGGTTTGTTGGAGTGTGTGTGGGCCTCCGTGTACGTTACGGTTATACAGTCGCGTTGGGGTACACTTCCACAACAAGAACTTAATTAATCGGGGTTTCAAGAGTTTGGAGTTTTATTTGAATCTGCGCCGTATCGCGACGATTAACTTTTCAATACAGCTGAACCAATCAGCAGGTAGTGTAAACTTTACAGTGAGTTACTGGCAATTTTAGTTGACTTTAAAGTACTGTAAACATATGGACGTTACTAGACTGTAGGACATTCACTGTGACTTGAACTGAACCTTACTGTAAATTTACAGAAACACATGAGTCATGTATTATTTCACAGTAATTTTACAAACCTTTAATCATATTTTGCTGCAATTTTACACGAGTTAAGTATTGTTTTACTGTTATTTGACATACAGTACAACTTTACAAAGGGCATGTACCATTTCACGATCATTTTTCGAAATGCTAAATATCATTTTCCAGTAGTTTTATAAAAGTTACATATTTCTCTGTACTTTTTCATCCGTTAAGTATTTTACAGTAATGTTAATGTAAAGTGTAAGGATTTCACTGTAAAATATCAGTATTATTTTGCTGTGACTTTTACAGCAGTTAGTGTGTATTATATTCCTGTAAAATATTACTGTCATTTATAATACACTGTTATCCTATAAATGAAACATTTTACAGTCAAGTATTGTAAATTTACGACACTTTACTGGTTGAGATCTGAGTTTTACTCTTGAAATCAAGCCCTCTTCTGCCTCCCCCCCCCTCTCTGTCAAATAAGAACGAGGATAACGTGGCTTTCTTACTTTTCCACAGTTCACCGAATTAACATGCCGCTATTTCAATCATTTTATCCATGTTATGAGACTAAAGTTTAACGTTTAAACGGTGAAATATCCGTGAAATGTTAATGTAACATTTATGGAAGGAGTCTCCAGTGCCAGAGATAAAGCTGTATCTTTACGTTTTCCGACATCTTCAGGACAGAGGAGTTTACGCTTCTTTTCAATTTCTCGGTAACAAAAATAAATAATGAGTTTTTTTCGTCTTAGTAACGTCAAGAGAGAGAGAAATGAGAGCACGTTGAGGGAACGTCTGTTTATAGCTGCTACAACGTACATGAGTACAGGAACTAACTAGTTTCTAACTATGAACAGATATAAAGTTGTACTTGTTGGCATATTGGTGTTGCGTGAGAGGAATAAAAGGTTTCAGGATGTGCTGTTATGGGAAAACAATCAGTTCAGTGTGGTAACAGTAACTCTACCGCATCACTGATTATTTTACCAGAAGAGCACCACACACAGTGTTTTTATTCCTCCGATGGTGAAGTTGTGGAAATGGTTCATTATCTAATGACGCATTTGGATTGTGTAATGGAAACCATTAGCATGTCCTTGATAATGTTTGTTTTTATAGCACTGTAGCTTCTCGGTGTATTATAAACTTAGGAATTTATTGCAGTCTGCTGTAAACCTTAGCTGTCGGACATTTTGCCCTTTTCTTTTCCTCGTTATTGATGAGTCATCAGCCTCCATCGCCACTCAGACTGCGGTCGCTACATTCCTGCGTATTTCAGCGCTGTCGCTCAGAGTCACCCTGCAATCTGATCCTGCCGTTTCTTTAACGGACACCTTTAACCGTCCTCGAACACATATTTGTTCCTGAGAAGCAGCACACAGGAGCCGGCCTTGATGACCGCAGACTGAGCTTCAATACTGCAATGATTTACCAATCAGGATTATCTTTTTCCCGTTAAAGCAATAAAAAGCTGCTTTTTAAAGTCCTTACCACGACATAATCACATCCATTTCATACTGAAGAGCAAGAATGTCGTATTATAATGCACCGAAACACCTTTAAATTAGACCTGGGTTATTCATCAAAATGGCCGCCATTGTTTGTTTACGTGGTGAGACAACGTGAGACACAAGAGACGGAATAGCGATTGATAAACTGATCCATCGGAGACATGGATTCAAGAACAAACAAACAAACAAACAAACAAACAAACAAATAGCTGTTTGCTAATGCTAGCTAGCTAGCTTGAGTGAGGTACCTGCTGAAAAATGCAACAGCAATCCTCATAGAATTTCTAATGGTTTTAATGGATATAATAGGAATTGTAATGCTTTTAATGGAAACTGTAATGGTCCCTATGGGTCTCTACTGGTAATTTGTTGCCTTCTACTGGTGGCATGTTATGTCTAGTGGATACCACTAAGAACCTATAATATTAATGTTTATGATTGTAATGCCTAGCTGATGGTTTGTAATGTTTTATGTAGTGGAAACCATTAGAATGTCTGTGATGGTTTCTATTGTGTTTTTTTTTTTTTTCCAGCAGGGGTTGCTATGAATGAACCTAGCTAGTGTTACAACTTAAGACTTTTTAGAAGGTATTAGCTGAACATTAAAAGCTAGGACCTGCTTTCCACATAGATCTTATAAATGTCTTTACATCATTTTTCAACGGAAAATAACAACATTAACTACATCATCAGTCGATCAAAGACAAATAAAGAAAAGAGAAACAAACAAGAGCGCTTACTTTGCACTTCAGGAAATTGAGATGATGTAACTTCCTGTTGAACATGTGACTTGTGTGGAACGTTCCAAATATTTAACAGGGGGGAACGTGTTCAGGTAACAGCGTCGAGAGAATGTTTATCTAATCGGATAATGGTGCAGGAACAGCATGGAAACGTCACACGTGAATAATCACGTGATTTACATTTGAAATCTACATTTCATGGTTTATAAACACATTTGCACATGCCTTGCATTTTCATTTCATTTGCCATCGTTCTTATCCATAATGTTCATTTTCAATTTATTTAAATAAAAATGTGCGTTTTTTTTTTTTTTTTTTTCAAATGATTACATTTTTTCACACATTTAAACCCCCCCCCCCCCCACACACACACACACACATCATGCTCACATAATGCGAGGGACGTGCAGCTCCAACACTCAGGAAGCAAAGAACTGCTGCCTTCTGGGTAATTTCCGTCTCTCGATCTCATTCGTATTCACCTGATACATGTACGATACACCCATTTTCTCACACACGGTCATGTGAAACATATGATACGGGCATAAAATATGCATGAAAGATAAAACAACAGCATGACTCCACATAAGAGTCTATCACTCACACCCGACACAACCCAGCTCCCCTCACACACACACACACACACACACACACACACAATGAAGCTTAGGAACGATGCCGAGCATCATGAAAGAGCTGAATTATTTAGTGCACCATGTGGTGTGTGATCTCGTCGGGGCCTCGAGGTTTATTTGAACCCAGACGAGCCACTTGGAGAAGCGAATCGCCTTCACCGCGCAGTCCTTTTACTCCAACACAAATGAATTACAATGATCTTCATGTGACCTTGTGTGATTTTCATCCCCTTCCACGTAGAGAGCGTGGTATGAAGTAGCATCTCTCCTCCGAGCTCTCGACTTTCCTTCCAGATTTCGCTTCTTTTCTTTTCCTCGGTTTGGGATCGGATGTGACTCTTTGCCACTAGGTGTAGCTCAAACACTCAGGTACCAGCACTGGCCTCAGTGACACACACACACACACACACACACACACTAAACACCACACAGGGTCTTAAAGAATGAGAAAGTACACAATGAAATGGTTCACAGTCCTTTTTATTTAACAGCCACCAAACAGCTTGAGGAAGCCGGATGAAAGCCTCCAGAAAGCCTCAATAATGCTTAGTCTTTAAAGCCGGGTTTAAACCACTTATTTATCACATCTACTTTATGACGTTTATCATCTGATGTCGTGCGAAATTTCAGGAAATAGCACGATGAAATTCACCTACACGTAAGGCTGTATTCAGATTCGGTGACCCGATATTTCTGTGAGGAAAGTTCCCCGTATTCAGTCGGGTTGCTCACGCACTTAAATGGACTGCTTGCAGTTCACACCTCTGAGATTGCCAGATTTTTCTTGAGTAGAAGCATCTGAGACGGGGTTTTACACAAGCGTCTGAACCACCGCCGTTAAAACACGAGCCCTCACTTTTACACCTGAAAAAAATAAAAATAAAATCACAGATTGAAAATGAAGAAGGAAATCATGTTTTTTTTTTTTTTTCCACCTCGTAGCTGTCAGACGTAAGGCGGTGTAACATAAAAGCCGTTTAAATATGAAAAGTGAAAAATTAAACACGGATATGAACGAAAAGATGGCAAGTGTTAAAATAAATCCAAACAATAAAATGAACAATGAAAGACTAATATGATGAGATGCGAATGAGAGGAGGGCGAGTCTATCACCGCATGAATAGTCCAAGTTGTAATCATCACATTCGCTGAACATAATGGCTTCCACACTCGTTATTCAGCCGTACGCAGAATAGAATAGCACTTGATCCAGCGCAGACTCTTTTTACGTTTGCTCTGACAGTGACTTGTGCGAAACTGATTTTTTCATTCGCCTGTAACGGAGGATAATCTGAGCGAGCGCTCGTCAGCTACAAACTACTATTAATGTGAGGAAACTGCTGCGTGCCAGGGTGAACACGGGGTTAAACGACCAGCGCTGAGATTTCTTTCCCTCCTTCCTTGTTGATGCATTATCTCAATCCCGCCTGACGTACGGGAAGGAGAGCGCGGGTGCGTGTGTGTATAGTCATTACGAAGATGTCTCTGGTCAGACCTTCCATCATCCGCCGCTCGCTCTCTGCTTCTGACAATTATGAGCAAGGAGGAGAAGGAGGCCAGGCACTTGACCTGATTTCTCATAGATCAGTGACCGCTCGTCCGCATTGTGCATCCTCCAAGTGCGTGTAACGTAAAATGACACTCGCCCGAAGCTGCCTCGCAGTGCCTCGTTCTCCGTAACCGCACATGACAAGCAGGGGCAAGAGTAGCTCCAAAGGCTAGAGGCTGGTATTTCATTTAAAATAAATAAAAAAATGTCCGTCTTATCTGTCTTGTTTCTGAATTGCCGATCTCTCTCTCTCGCTCTCTCTCTCGCTCTCTCTCGCTCTCTCGTGCTCTCTCTCTCTCTCGCTCTCTATCGCTCAGACAGAAGAGCAAAGCCTCCTGGGAAGCACCGAGCACAAGATGATTGCCTTCTGTCGGTTTGTGTGAGCGTGCCACCAGCTCAAAGGTGAAATTACCCACGGCTCAATAGTGCGAAAACGAACCTGCCTCCTCTCCCCATGACGCCGGTGCCCTTTTCCGATGCGATCAACGAGCGTGGACGAACGAAATACCGCGACACGGGGATAAAAACCGTATGATTTAACTCGTCATTTGCTCCACCACTGTATTACTAACATGGATAGTACAGACACGTCCACAGCAGGAGGGCTCTTACATGCAGTTCAGATATGAATAATCACGTGAGAGTTGTACACACGTGGTTATTAGACGTCACTTTTACACGGGTTTCATACGTAGGGCACGTGGGTTTATTTTCACGTCATGTTTTTTTCCCACATGACACATTTATTTCAATTTCGCAAGTACATTTTTCATCCCCTCCAAAACTACTGGAACGGCAAGGGCAAGTCATTAGTTTGTACTGGACACCAAAGACGTGATGATGAGAGTTTAGGATTTCAGCTTTTATTTCCTGGTGTTTACATCTAGACGTGTTAAACAACATAAAACATACAACCTTTTGTATCAGAACACCCAATTTTTAGGCGAGCAAAAGTATAGGAACAGATCAGTCTTGAAGTAAATAACACGTAATATTTGGTTGTGTGTACCTTGCTCTCAATATCTGCATCAATCCAGTGACTCACTGACACCAAACTGTTTTGTAGATCAGCTTGTATGTTCTGGATCATGAGCAGATCCTTTCTTTCTCCACACTTTGGCCTTTCCATCACTTCGGTAGAGGTTCATCTTGTTCCAGAACTTTTGTGGATCATCTCTGTATTTCTTTGTGAATTCCAATCTGACTTTCTGACTCGTACTGCTGATGACTGGTTTGTATCTTGTGGTATGACCTCAATATTTTTGCTCTCGAAGACTTCTTCAAACGGTGGATGGTGAGACCTTCACCCTGCCCTGTGGAGGATGTTGGTGAGGTCACTGGCTGTTATTTTGGGTTTTTCTTCACAGCTCTCGCAATGTTTCCATCATCAGCTGCTGTTGTTTTCCTTGGCCGACCCGTTCGGTGTCTGTTCCTCAGTACACCAGTGGATTCTTTCTTTTTCAGAACATTCCAAATTGTTGTATTGGCTTTACCCAGTGTTTCTGCAATGCCTCTGATTGATTTTCTCTCTTTCCCAGCTTCAAAATGGCTAACTTTTCTCCCATAGACAGCTCTCTGATCGTCATGTTGGTTTATCCTTTTTAACAACAAACGCAGTCTTCACAGGTGAAACTGAAGGATAAAACCAAGAGGTGTTCAGAGCTGTTTATTGTATAAACAATCAATCTAACAGGACACACCTGGGGAAGAAGAAACACCTGTCAGATTTTTGGAACATCCTATCAGTTAACACATCTACATATAAATGCCAGAAACAAGCTTAAATACTAAACTCTCTTCTCTTTTGATCTCAAACCTAAAGGTCCAGCAAAACTATCGCAAAAGCAAATGAACTGGCCTTGCTGTTCCAATAGTTTTGGAGGGGTCCGTATATGTGAGAGTTTTTAAAAACAAACATAATCATTACATATTGCTCATATAATCATGTTGTAGGTGCATTTAGTTTTCTTTCTCTAGGAAGAAATGATTCACAGCTGGACCCTGAGTAAAAAAAAGACATTCTTTGGTGTCAGAACAGAGCGACTGGCTCCTATTTAATCTTTTATCATGGCAGAAAATGGAGCTGACTTTAAAATAGTTTCTTGTTAAAGTTAAAGGAGGAAGCGTTGACAGTGCTGAATTGGTTCATCATCTGTAGATCAGCGAAATGGACAGCCGAAGGCCCTTGGAATGATCCGGATGATTCGCAGCACTCCTATTACACGTCGTGACAGCTTGGAGTTTATGAATTTTATTAACGAAAACGAATAAAAAAAAAAACCCTCTTACACGGATTTGAGCTTTATCAGCTTTATGCTTTCAGCTAAATGAGTTCAAACGATTTCATCCAGATCAGATCATTCGACTTTTGTTTGAAATGTCACTTTTCAGTACAAATCAGAAGCAAACCACTTGTCTGGTCTTCGTTTGTTTGTTTGTTTGTTTGTTTGTTTGTTTGTTTTGTTTTATTTTTGTAATACGTGGTTTATTTTTCTTTACGCAACCTGTTTAAAAACGTATTAGAACGAAGGCTGAATAAAACCTGGACACGTGACACAGATTTTCTTTCTTCGTGAATAATTTGCTAGGCTTTAGAAAGCATGAAATTGATCGGGACGTTTATTCTCAGAAGAATTCAAAAATAATCATCTGTGACGTTGACTCATCAGTCGTCTGATGAGGACAAGTCAGATTTTTCATCCTCTAAACTCAATCGCATCATCAAGCCAATCCGAATTTAGCTTCTGCTCCGGTTATAATTTTATAGACACTTTAATGAACTTTGAGAGTGCTACAGATGCTATGCAAACTGACAGAGATTAGGGTGTGAGTACAGAAATAAAAGACGATACATAGAGAAAAAAAAAAATGCCTCGGTGTCATAACGTACATTCAATTATTGAGTCAATACTTCAACCTGACAAATTCCTCCTTCTACACCTAACAGCTGGAAGGATTTTCAGCTACATTAATTGTGCAGTAATACGCAGATATGTTCTCATCTGCAGGGTATTTCCCTGACAAAACAAATTCACACCATGACGTCTGATAGATAAAACTGTCAAAAGAAGTGATATCCGTCCCCACTTCCTTCCTGTGAGTGAAGACTGAGCCGAGGTTTTCATTCATTTATTTATTTATTTATTTATTTATTTTTAAAGACGTGGTCAGATCATGGAGTGTTTGAGAATAAAACACATCACTGTCATGCGAATTCAAATTGGAAATCCCATCTCTCACTCCGTAAGGATGTGATGTCTCATATCGATGGACTGGATTTGGGGATTTATGGGCGAAAAAAGTCATATAATTAAAAAAATAAATAAATCAATCTGGAATACATCCATCTTATCGTGTATATTATATCCATTTCTAATTCAATCGAATGTGAGGTTATAATAAGATTATGACGCTGTACTGTTGTTATTACAAATAAATCAGATGAAGGATTACTGAAAACGATGAAGCGGAGTCACTGTTACCACGCCAAGTTCATTATTCCCCTATAACAGCACATCCCGGGTGTTTTATTCCGCTTACGCCGTAACAGTTTGCCAGAAAGCCCTCTGTTGTAGGATTCTACATAAAACTTTTATGGTTTCCAACAGAGGAACAGATCAAAGAACCTTTAGAGACTATAGAAATTGCCTGAAGAAATGTGTTCTGTCTTAAAATCGATAGTCTTCACATCCTAAAGGAATTCTTCTTGGACCCTCTTGGACAGGGAAACCTTTTGTCGTAGTTTTCCACCAGAAGGCCAAGCAACCCTTAATTATAAGACAAAAAAAAAGTGGGTTTAGTCAAAATAAAAGCCACAAGGTCTAACACATAAAATTGAATCCATCCATCCATCCATTTTCTATACCTCTTATCCTACAGGGTCGCAGGGAACCTGGAGTGTATCCCAGGGAGCATCGGGCACAAGGTGGGGTTCATACTGGACTGGGTGCCAATCCATCGCAGGGCACACTCACACACACACATTCACACACTATGGACAATTTGGACATGACAATCAGCCTACCATGCATGTCTTTGGACTGGGGGAGGAAACCCCTGCAGCACGGGGAGAACATGCTCTGGATATACTGGATATACTGAGGAAATACTGGATTTTTTTTTTATTTGCTACGCTCTCCCATATCCCTCTATGAAAGTTTACCCTGCTATAGTTTACTTAAACCCAGAAATGGGTGTATCTGCATGAACACAATCCATTTTTTGAACATGGCATTAAAAAGTATTAAATTTGAAGTGCTGATACCTGCAGATACCCTGGCCTTGGAAAGTGTCTCTTTACATCCGAAGTAAGTTCTTATTGAACTCTACCCTTAATGTTACGACAAAGGAGTGGGTTTCGGCTCTAAATTATGTTTAACTAAACAGTCCAGATGTTGCTAAGAAGTTTTCCAAGATACTTAAGGGTTCTTCATATCATAAATAGGTTCTTCTTGAATATTCTTTGATAGGGAAACCCTCCGTTTTAGCTTTCCACTACAGGAAGAAGCCAAATAAGCTAAGCTGAAGTCAGATTTAGGTCTAAATTGCTATGCTGTACGGAACAACTCACACGATGTCTTGTTCCCTTCTCGGGGAACAGGGTTGCGCGCGTAACCCAGACATTTTTTCTTGGATTTTCTTTGATAGGGAAACCTCCTGTTGTATGGTTCCGCCAGAGGAACAAGCCATAGAACCCTTAATGGTAAGATGACGACGAAGAAGAAGAATCGATGCACGGAAGCAAACAGGTTAGGTGTTGATAAGATGTTTTTCAAGATACACTATATCTATATGGCTAAAAGTATTTGCACCCCTCTCAATGATTGAGTTCAGGTGTTTCATCCAGACCCGTTGCGAACAGGTGCATGAAACAAACCGAACGGTGCAATCTCCATACACGAAGACTGGCAGTAGAACGGGTTGTACTGAAGAGCTCGGTGACTTCAAACGTGGCACTGATATAGAATGCCACCTTTATCACAAGTCGATTCATGAAATTTCTGCCCTGCTAGATCTGCCCTGGTCAACTTTAAGTGCTATTACTGTGAAATGGAAGCTTCTAGAAGCAAAAAAAAACAAAAAAAAAAACAGCTCATCCATGAAGACATAGACCACACACTCACAGAGAGAGTGCTAAAGTGCATTGCCTATCCTTTGTTGCATCTCTAACTACAGTGTTCCAAACCGCCTCCGAAAGCAACATCAGCACAAGAACTGTGCCTCAGGAGCATCATGAAATGGGTTTCCAGGGCCGAGCAGCCTGAGATCACTACATGCAATGCAGAGTGTGAGCTGGAGTGGTGTAATGTGCACCTACAACTCTTTATTTACACAAATTTCTCTACAACATTTACCTTAAAGTGTCGGCTTGTTCACATATATTCCATCATTGGACGTAAAACACGTCTTACAGAGAAAGTAAAATATCCACAAGTGCATTTCATGCCTGAGTTAACAAGCTCTTCAGACGTTTCCACACCTCCACTAGCAGGCCTGCATTTCTGCCGATGCCGAAAACCGGCGATATAATCTCCTTTTAGAACACAATTTACATTTGAACAGCAATCCTGCACAATACCGATTCCAGATTCGATGTGAACGTGTTAAGAGAAATGAGTTTCTAATGAGTTCTATACCTGCTACCGATATACAAATCACGCTAAAAGGTTCAAGTCAAGGTTTTGCGGCCAATGAGCCAGAACAGGCTCGGTATTCATATACACCTGAACTCATCGATACTTCATTGACTTTAGAGACGAGCTTATAAATCCAAGGTCTAACGGACAAAAGCCAGAGAAAAAAGGATCCGCAATAAGATTTTTCCTTCCTTTTCTCCACTTTCTCTTTCTGTCTGCACTGCAGGTGGCGATAATTAATCACGCTACCATTAAGTGAATAGGGTGCAGGGGTAATAGATCAATTGACAACTAGATGATAAGAATGGATGGTGCAGATCACCTTGGGCACGGCTGCGAGGATGGATGGAGGCTCGAGAAGCCGTGCTCACTCCGCTCGCCTCGTGTGCAAAGAAAAGAATAAAGTCCGAAGCGAAATTGAAAGTTGAAGGACTTCCCCATTTACAGAAGTATGAATTACTTATACTATATTTATTCCATGATTGGATTATTTTTGACCCTGTGCTTTCCTCTTTAGGTCAATTAGCGTATGATATGATTAAGTTATGATTGCTAGACTAATAGTAGCTCAGCCACATGATTACAGCGTTGACCTGGAGCTTCACTCCGTCTGGGAAAAAAAAAAAACACTAGCACAATCCAGCGTAATGGAGGCTGTCGCAGACGGAGGCTGAGACCTCGGTACACCCGACGCATATACAGAAATCAGAAAAGCGCCATTGTGCTGTAGTGAATGTAAAATCTCTTCATATTGCTGAGCATCCTTTAATATAGGCACCCTAATGGCAGACAGAGCTACTATAAAACACAACGTATACCATATTTTCGGCATAAATTGCAGAAAAATCCAGAAAGTCTGATAGAAAATAACAGTCTCAATTTATTTGTTTGTCCCGTTTTCATTCCTATCCGATATTCACGTTACGAGACCTGCTACAAGAAATTGCTTCGTGATTATAACACTCAGTGTCCCACTATTACGGGAAAGAAAAGAAAACAATAACGTGGCGAAGCTGATCATTTTCCTATAACAGCGCTTTCAGACGCGGTTTATTGCTCTAACACGACATCGATTTGTCAACAATGACACGTTTTTACTCGCCATACGTTTTATCCGAGTGTAGTTACAGTTAATTACTTCCTGTTCTCACTTACATCATAACAGTCATCCCCTGATCAGCCGCTCTTTCCTCTCTCACACACCTTAAACACCGTAACGCATGAGCCACGTCGGAAATCTTAAAGTTCCAGCTTCACCACTGACTGCTACAAAGCGCTGACACTGGAGACTCCTTCCATACACGTTAAATATTTCCTCACAGAACATTTCACCACATCAATAATTACACCCACGTTTATTCCGTTAACGTGGAGCGTCCGCCGTGCACGTCCATATGAATAAGCTGTTACTAGAGAAGCGATAAAGGGCTTAAATATATACCTCTGATTTCCAGCTGCACTGCTGTCAGAGCTGCTGTTCTGGAAAATTCATGAATGCCACCTGAGCAATTCACCAACCGAGGATGATTATTGCTTTAGCAGCATGGGGTTACTGATACATGTTCAGAAGAACTGACGCCTGTGTATCTTTAAAGGCAAGTGTTTGGTGTAGCTTTTATCGTTTCTTCTTATTATTCACGTTCTTGAAATCCAGAGAAATCACTCTGAGTGGTAACAGTTGAAAGATCAGGTTCGGTTTAGAGGAGCGGGATGGCCCCCAGCTGCTGTCTTTGTGAGATTGAAATTGCTTGGGACACCACTTTGTCGTTCTGAAATCCCCGACTGTGACTTTAAGGCGGGTTCTAAAAAGCGCTGGCGTTTTAATCTAGCCGCAAGATCAATATGTCCGGCTGAAAACCGAGTAAACATAAATTGATTTTTTCCTCCCTCAACTCAACAGTGTCCCAGAATGACATGAGGGAGAAAGAGAGAGAGATCACTTTTAAAATAGCTGCTCTCTCTTTAATCCAAACTGCCACGAAGTCGCGGTGTCCTCCAACAGGAAATGATGCGCCGATGCGATCCAGAGGCTCAAGTCATTTTTCAGCCTCCGCGTTCTCATGATTTAGGCCGTGTTTGCAGGATTACAGCTCACCCCCTTTCCTTTTTCCTTGCGAGTCTCAGCGGAGACAATTAAATTGTGACAGCTCTTCATTTAACAAGAGCCATTTTACCTTGTAGGGACGAACACATGGCAGTCTAATTATCGAAGAACGGCACAAGGCTTCCTTGCCGCTTTAGTGCTGTTCTCCGATGTGGCCTGACGCATCTGACAGCCAAAGAACAGCAGGGCTGAAATTACCAGGATTAATGCTTCTACTGATGAACTTCTCAAATGGGCCTGTGATGATGGGAAGATCCTACTGGGGAACTCTGATTGGTCTTATGCAGAAATGCAATCTCTTCGCTCTCTGAGCTCTTACTCACTCTCAAACCCCCGATGATCACCGTCTGTCACGGCGCACACGCTTGATTGCACTCGAGCAACATACACTAGAAGACTGAAGGAATGATATGGATGATGGAACCGAGGTAAAGTCTCACAAAGGAATAGATATTAATCATCTTCCGAGGTGGGGTGGGGTGGGGTGGGGTTGGGAGGGGGGGTTGATGTCACATGACACACTATAGCTAGATACAGTAGAATAATACTGGAACGTTTCGACAGTACTAACAGCAGACTTGAATGAAATCCAACCAAAACATCCGACCAAACATCAGTGATATCCAAACTGTGGAATGAACCCCACTGGAGAAACAATCAAAATAAATCTATAAAATAAGCCGAATGCACTGTTGGTTCTGTGTCTAGTATAAAACCATGGAAAAGTCCAGACCATGTACCTGAGCTATTTGACTCTATATCACAGTGCTGTTGAATTCTGGATTCGGATTGAATTTGAAAACATATTTCCATTTTTTATATTTTATTTTATTCTAACCCTCTGGTACTGCAACCTCTTATGTAACTAAGAAGAAGGGTCATGAATTATTAACCAAGAGATGAAAACAAACTGCAAATTAGATCAAATAAAAACTAAATAAATATCACCAGATGGCTGACATGATCCTGTATCCTTAATAACCCATCTTCACCGTCTGATGTCATCACCGTGCACCAATATGTCATATTCATGGTTTAATTTGGTTCGGGTGCCGTTCCTTCATCTTGTGTTTGGTATTATTTTTGGCTTCACCTCTCATAGCATTTGTTCTTGGCTGAAACAGAACATTTTTAAAATGCTGAAAATAAAATTATATAAAAAAATAAAAATAAAAAAAATACACAAACGCCAGAGGAGCTTTGGCCTTAATGTTTCTCTTCGACCGAGACCTGGTTGGAACGATAAATAAATCGTTTTTCAACAACGTGTCTGATCTGACCTTTGGGAAGTGTCAACACTCTTCAGCCAAAGCAGGAACACAAACAGCTCACGGCAGCGTTCTGCGCGATTTTCAAACCTGGAAGATGCACACACAACAAGAGTGAGAGAGAGAGAGAGAGAGAGAGCAGGTAGAAAAGATGAGAGGTTAGGGAAAAGCACACTGAATTGGAAAAAAAAAAAAAGAAGAGAAAAATATGCACTGATGAAGTTAGGTCATGTGGCAGAGGTCCGGGTCGATTCTGATCCGCGTGAGAATGAATAGAAGTGATTACCTGTCCAAAAACCTCGAAGGAACAGAAAGCGTGGGCGAATTTTTCATCAGTTAATCAAAACCTGAGCAAAAAAAAAAAAAAAAAAAAAAAAGGGCAAATCATCAAACACTAATTGTTGCCCTTGTGCAATTATCTACTTTTACCAAAAAATTGGAACGGTATCGGTTAGACTGGAAACCCAGAGTACATTTTCCACACTTACAGCATGAGGACATGAAAGCAAAAAACCTCAAAATATATAAATATATAAAAGCCATCGCGGTTGATTACTCAAAGCCGGAGTGACCTCAAGTTGATTTCGAAGACATTTTCTCAAAAGACGAATTGCAAATGAAATCATAGCGCCGGTGCCGTAATGAAGGTTAACTGGAGTGCACAATCTAATAGGACTACAGCCCCTCTCAACCCCTCACTTAAGATATCGAGCACAGGAAATGGAACATTGTTCAATGTCACAGCTCGAGCAAGGCCTGAAAATTCTATGTACTTTATATTACAAATGCAAATACGCTGCCAACATCCTGATTTTACTCTATATTAAAGATTCAATGAATAATAATGATGCTTCCACAAGACTGTACTGTTTGGGATGGATAAAGATATTTAAATGCAGTTTGGTTTTTAATCCGGTCTCTACATCGGGTCTGAAAGTTGGAGTCCGTTATATAAGGAATAAAACATGGCGCAGAGTTATTGTTGCCCCTCTCATGTGGATTATTTTCCTATACCGTCGAGCGTACTACTTCTCTTACACTACATCGATTAACCGACCATTACGATCATTTTTTATTCGTTAAAGAATGTCAGCGTTGTTCTTTTTTCCCCTCCGTTTCGAGCTATGTTCACAACATCCACAACAAAACAAGTTAATTCTTATTACTTACGTTATAGCCCCTATAAACAGTCATTCTTTAACCAGCCTCTCTCTTCTCTCTCTCTCTCTCTCTCTCTCTCTCTCTTCAAGTTAATAAGACAAACAGGCAAGCCAAAGAACCAGCTTGTCATGTTGTTTTCAACATGTAGCCGAGTGAGATCGCGGTGTTCTCGCCTGCACAAAGAACCTCACTGACGAGAACGATGCACCAGGCTTTTATTCAAATGGATCATGGGGCATACAGTATGTGCAAGCATCCTTAAAGATTCCATACAGAGCCCTATAACATATCAGAAACGTTTTCCATATCAGAAAGGGATGCTTTTGGAAGAGAAGAACCTTTCATTATCCAGTAAACCCTTAAAGATTGTTTAAAGTGTAGCACAGAACCTTAACCACCAAGCTATAAAAGTTCTTCCACTGTACAATAGTTCATTGATCGTTTGTTCTTTTTATTGTTCCAGCCTATATTAGGTTTGGTTTGATAGATGATGCTGTGCTGCTGTCACTCATTCTAAGTGAAGAACATTGCTATTAAAAATGGATTTCAGGTGTTTGTTTATTCTTCAACTGCTTTTCTTTTCTTTTTCTTTCTTTCTTTTTTTTTTTTTTAAATCTTACGGGAACCGTTGTAAAAAAAAAGAAAAAAGAATGTGATATGAATAAACAGAACTTTGTTTTAGCTGATTGCATCCTAATGAGGACCCGAGAGCAGTGATGTTTACTTACGGTAATTCTGTAATATATGAACATGATAAGCATATTTGACAGCTGCAACTCCCTTTTCCCTTTTGTAATCACAATAAAAGGTCTCGGGTTAGAGCGCGGCTGGACTCCCTGCATCGCACTTAAGAGACTTTCGGAGTTTTTATGCTGATTATGCTTCCTCATGCCATCCCTTGTCAGTCAGATCTGAAAGCTTGCGAGCATTTACTGGTGCAATCAATACACGGCCACACACACTCACGATTCAGGTGTGGTTAAGATGATATTAAAGTATATTGAGGCTGGGAGGTTTGACCCGTCAGGGGAAAACACTTTCATTTAGCAAACTGCTTGAGGGTGAGTCACAAAACATTTTTCAGGTAATCAAGAAAACTCTATATAAATGACCAGAGATTGACGTAAAGCATCTGCAAAGGCGAGTTTACAATATAAATGATGTTTCTAAACACTCGGCTGTAATCCTGCCTAGGATTCTGTTCAACCAACCAGATTTCTGTGGATGCTCTGTGGAAACTCTTCAAACACTGTGGAAACTATTCTAATTTGTCAGAAGGTGATTTCGTTTTCTATTACAGAAGGAGTCTCCAGTGTCAGTGATTTGTAACAGTCAGCGGTAAAGCATCTTCAGGATAGAGAGAGGGTGGAGAGGGAACGACGGTTTATAGCTGCTATAACAGGAATGTACTGTACTTGTTTTGTTAACATTAAACGGGATAAAAAAAAACGTGTCATTCTTGAATAAATAAATAAGATTAGCATTGACAAATTGCTAATTTATATGAGGAATAAAACACTTTCATAGGACACAGGTACCAAGACATTTGGTTCCGTCTTGATTTGTCCCTCTGGGGGAACCTTTAACAGGTCTTGGTAGAACCCTAAAACAGTGGGTGTCCCTATCAGAAACCTACGGTTTCAAGGTTCATTGCGGAAAGCCAACAACCTTTAACTACCCAAAGTACCCTTTTGTCTGAGTGTACCATTTCATCCATGTCATCTCCATAAGAAAGAAGTTGCTGCTTTTAGATTATCCTTGTTCTGACCTGAAATATTAAGTTTTTTTTTTAGCACCTTTAGCTTCTAACAAATTCCGTGTGATTTAGTCACCATCTGTTTTTATGATGTTGTAAATAGTGAAGCTAGAGATGATTGGATGTGCACTGTGAGTCTGTTTATTGAAGTATATCTAAAAACCCATGGCCAAAATCCATAACAGGTCTCAGAGCACCAGTGGACTGGGCAATATAATAAGTCAGAAACATGGTAAACAAGGTCCATACTACAAAACCATATAGCATTCTGACATTTCTTTCTGTCTGGAAGTTTCCTCTGCTGCTGTATGGGATATATTGTCCTTGTCAAGTGCCCGTGTTCTGGAAAGACTAAGCTGTGTTCATGCTGTGCCTTGTTTGCAGTCCCTTGTATTCTTGACCTTGTTTATCTGTGTTTCTGTCTGAATTATGGAGATGCCTATGTCCAGCTGTGGTCTCAACCCTGCTTTGGGTTTTCACCCTGGTTTGCCTCAATTCACATTCTTATCCAATTACCTCTGGCTCTTGTGTCAAATTTATTTGCAGTACATATGGATATACATCGTGTTCACGCTATGGATGGTAAGAAGATGCTACTGGAGGATTTAACATTGATTTAAGTGGTTAGTGAGGCTGAAATTTGGCAAGTGAGATGGAGATGTCCATGGAGGTGAAATTTGAAAGTCGAGCCAGAAGATCGTCTGAATTGTTCAGTGCTTAACTCTTATAATATATCCAGCATCGTTTCTGCAGATGCATATGATGTTATCATTCTTATGTACTTTCAGATAGGAAGTATTTGGTGTTGAGTTTGAATTGAACCTTGCTTTATTTACCCTTCGCTGAAAAGGTGGCAGATGTGAAAAGATGTCAAGTGGCCAAGTTTTGGAAAGACTAAGCTGGGTGTGGATAAAAAAAAAAATGGTGGACCACTATCAAGAAAACATAATCAAACCCTGTTCCAACCCAAATTCAAGAAGGGACAGATGAATGAAAGACTTGTGCAAGTATGAATAACATTTCCAGCCATGCTCATTGCCCACCTGCAATTTCCCCACATTTCATTCAGACATCTTCAGCATCCACTCCATCCTGGTCAGGGTCGAGATGGCTCCACAGCCCCTTATGAGAAGATTGGAACTGTTACAACCCTTTTTGTTTATCTCTCAAATCTAATTAACATCAGCCTCATTGTGTCAGTGGGAAGTATAATTGTAAGTATAAGTTGACTCATTCACACCTAGCGGCAAATTATCTTAGCCAATTCACCTACAAAAGTAGGGAGCAAACCAGAGAACCCGGAGAACCCACAAGGATGTGGGAAATCCAGGAAAATTCCAAACATACAGTGGCCAAAGCTCAGGAGCTGACACCACACTGCCGAATTTACCCCATTTCCTGCCAATTTAACCATTACCAATTCCCAGCCTCTGGCTTGTTCACCACTATGACACCACAGCTAGTTAATATTGAAGGCCAAAAAGCCACACCACCATGCTTCTTCTTTCAAATCTTCTTCCAAATTTCTGCCTCATGCAGTGTCATCGAAAAAGAAAGGGCAGACTAGTCATATTATTCTGTATAAGCTTGTTTAATTTGCTTGCATTGCCGTGATTGACAGGGGAGAAATGAATGTCCTCTTTCACATCCAGGCAGCAGGACAATTCATACTCCTTCAGACTCCTGGCATTCAGAACTCACAATCTCCAGTCAATGCAGTGAAAATTTGGGGGTGCCCCACACGGTAGCCCCTGTTTTCTCGTCATTTCCTTAAGGCACTTTCTCACCTATTAGTCTTGTTGCTCAGTTTCCCAAAAGCGTTATAACTTGAAGATCATCTCACCTGGTAGAGAGACTCACCTGGTTAAACGAGACCCTCACTCAACCCTTCAACAACGATTTCCATGCTGCAAAACGTCTGTGAAAACCCAGAGTGAAATCCTTCACTTTGGTTTGTTGCCTATTTGGTGGAATATTTGGTTTACACTTTGCACCGTTTTCAACAGAGAAGAAAAACCATGGGGTGTGTAAAGGGGTGGAGCTGAAAACAGACTTCGAAAAGACTTTCATTCGTTGGTTATTTATTGAAATCAGGGTTGAAGTGTTTGACCACAATCAAGCTGCATGGGCAGCCTGAGACCACCACTCTCTTTCGACTGGTTGTTTTGGTCAACACCTGAGCATGATTACTGTGTTCACACTTGCCCAAACAAACCACCCTTGACCCGGGGGGCAAATGCACCAGGGTTCAAGTCAGACACATAGCAAGAACATGAAAGAAACCAGCAACAAGCAAGATTCAGCACTGCACACTTCCAGCACTTTGGGAACCAACAGCCATTTCCTAAAGTAGCAATTTGCTTATTTTCCTGTAACACCCTGTGCTTTACCAAAACAGTGCTAACGGCCCATTACCTTGCTCTTCCTCTTTCGTCTGCCAAAGCCAGTGTGACTCTCTGCTTTCCAAATCTACTTTACTACAGAGACTAACTGTGCAACAAACCTCGCAATACACTTCACTGCAAAAGCAAAGAAAAATAAATCACACGTTTTTTTTTTGTTCAATTGTAACAATTTTCTGTTCAATTATTACAACGTTCATTTTACTGTTGTACTTTCATGTTGTGCTTTAAAATAAATCGAATAAGCTCCACCATTCATTATACATTATACACCCGTCTGCAAAAAACCCCAGCTCTGCTATGTGCTTCATTTGTATGCATGTGTGTCTGGTGTCCACTTTCATCTGTAAGCCCTACACTGCGTATTTATAATACATAAACCGTTGTATGGTTGAATTTCAAATCATAACGTTTTCCGGACACCGCAGCTCCGCGTGGCTCCTGTTCGGATTTGCCTCGGTAAAGACGTAGCCTCATAAAGAGATTACATGCCAAAAAAGAAGAATGTTTCAGCGGGTGGCTGAGATCAGGCAAGCAAATGAGTTTAAAGAAAATTGCAACCAGAGCTGTAATACATAAATCTAGGATTTCTTGAGAGGAGGGAGCGCATGCCTGTAGGTGAGATCAAGGAGTTCGTCAGGTGTCTCTGCATCCTGGCATTGAAGGGGGAAAAGTTGCAGCTTTGGGCTTTTTTGCATATTTATGCCACTTATTGCTCCTCGGAGACCCACGATAGATCCCGAGAGCTGCCAATGGGTGACAGCACAAACTGGGATTTCTGCATCACGTGTCTCCAGGCCTGTCTCCTTCCTGATGTATCTCTCAACACAACTTGCTCAAATTGCCTCATCGATCAAAGCCTCCAGGTAGAGAAATGTAGATCTTGACAAGACATGAGACACGTTACGAACACCATCTGCACGGTCATGGGTTACGTCCTCGGAGACAGAATTTACACGCTGGCTCGGAGTAACAACGCTCAGAACGGCCATGATCTTTGGGTTCCTTCCCCCCCCCCCCCCCGCTCCTCAGCTTCACCTGGCAGATGATTGGACTGTATAAGTTTCATGTACAAATTAGCATTTTCTCCAAGACGTCGGGATTCTAACGGGCCAGAAGGTGTTGATTCATTTTCTGTAGACGCATTAATATTAATTCACTCGGACTAATACGTTATCATGTCTATATTCTATAACAGAAAATTCACCAGGACTGGGACGGCGTTGGTGTGGTGACAGTGTTTGTTTAACATTTACGGAAGGAGTCTCCAGTGTCGGTCGGTGAGGGAATGACTGCTCTAATGTAAGCGAGAACAAGAACTAACTCAATGTTGGTCTAAAAGGAATAAAACTTTCCCGGATGTGCCGTGGGTGGTAGCAGTAATTCCGATTCATCACACCACCCTGACGTTGATTATTTTCTTAAAACGGCACAACAGATAAAGGTTTATTCCTTTTTTTTTTTTATATCACCTTGTACTGTCTCATGCATTGCAATTTCTACTTGGCTTTCACTCTTATTTGAAGGAAATTCCACTCTAAAACAAATTAAAACAACATCCTAACACACTCCCACCTGCTCCGCAGCAGAGATAAATCCGCTGAGGATTTACCCAGCAAGCCACAGCTGCTCGCCGAACACAGAGCCAAAGTTTTCCGGCACGGTTTTAATCATTAATGAAAATCAGAGCACCTCGATTGAACAGATTAAAGCCGAGGCTTCTGCTCGCACTTTAGAAAGAGGAGATGCCATTTTAACAGCACTTTTTGAAGTCCTAATGGGCAAAAGCTCTTGATGAAATCGGTGTCACGTGACCAGTTTACTATTAAGATAATCTTAAGTTTCTTTAATGGAGTGTAATCAGGGCTGCACGCTGTCAATACGGCCGCTACTCTCAGCAGAAATTACTTGTGCCGCAGGCGTCCCATTACATGAAATGCTATGATTAAATCTACATACTTTCTCTTCACACATAAACAGAAGCTCTCACCGGCGGCACAAAAGCACCCGTACTCCCTCGCCGCATGACTCCGACCCCCTTCCTTACATTTTCACCAGTGTATTTTCCACATCTGTCTGCTTTTATGTGGCTCACTGACACGGTGGTGAGAAGCAAAAACATGCAATCAATAGGGATCCAGAATGTAACACCTAATTAGAGTCAGCGTGGAGTTCATTGAGGAGACACGTCTCATTCTTTTCTTTTTTTTTTTAAGAACCGTTTTCTCGAAAAAAGAAAGAAAGGTGAGTATGTGTCTCTGACAGTGATAGATCAGCATGTCCTTAGCATTTTTCCTCCACTGACTGGAGGTTCCTGGTAAAATCGGACCTCTCTGGGATAATGACTGCACTTTTAGCTGTGCCTTGGATGTTGTCTGACAGGCTGGAGGCCTGACGCTCTCTGGAGATGTGTGAGTGGCCGACGCCAAGCCCGATTTAGTGCCTCGCTGCCACATGGCTTCCTTATTACCCATGATAGAGGACAGAGGGATTCTCGCTATGTAGTCTGTTCTCATAAGCAGCTCGGCCCAAAATGCTTTTCCGACTCCATTACAGTGCAGTGAGAGGATGTGTGCGTGCATGTGTGTGTGTGTGTGTGTGTGTGTGTGTGTGTGTGTGTGCGTGTGTGTGTGTGTGTGCAAGTACTGTAGAAAAGAAAAGAGAAAGGAAGATTAAACAGAGAGAATGAAAAAAGGAATAAAAGTAGAAGAGAGAACAAAATAAGAAACAAGAGAGAGAGAGAGAGAGAGAGAGAGAGAGAGAGAGAGAGAGTAACAAAAATACAATTAGAAGAAGAAAATAAAAAAGGGAAAAAGGGGGAGATTAAAGAAAGAACCAGGAAAGAGGATAACGAGAAATAAGAATTGAGAGAATGAAAAATATAAAAAAAAGAAACAAAGTAAGAAAAAAATCAAGAGAAAATAAATAAATACTATAGAAAGATTTCTTTTATTTTTAAGAGAGAGACTAAACTAATTGAATTGCTCAGATGAACTGCTTGTCTGTCTGTCCCTGTCTCTCGCGTTCCTCAGGCTTGTTTTTCTTAATCTTAGAACTTGTACTGTATATTCTGAGTATAGAGAGAGAGAGAGGGGTGTGTGTAGGAGAGGGGGAACTTTCAAAGTCTGGTTCTCAGCAGGTACAGAGAGAACAGTGTGTTCCTGTTTGAATGGAAATGAAGGGAAAGAGCTCCTCCTCAGCAGCTGAAGAACAGATTAAAGCAGTGCTTAAAAAGACACACTGATCTCCAGTGGGCATCGTAACAAGCCTCATCAGTAACCAGCGCCATGTTGGGGGGGGAGAGAGAGAGTGAGAGAGAGAGAGAGAGAGAGAGAGAGAACAAGAGAGAGAGAAAGAACGAGAGAGAGAGAGAACTAGAGAGAGAATGAGTGAGAGAGAGAAAGAACGAGAGAGAGAGAGAATGAGAGAGAGAGAATGAGAAAGAGAGAAAGAACGAGAGAGAGAGAGTGAGAGAGAGAATGAGAGAGAGAGTGAATGAGAGAGAGTGAGAGAGAGAACGAGAGAGAGAGAAAGAACGAGAGAGAGAGAGAGAACTAGAGAGAGAATGAGCGAGAGAGAGAAAGAACGAGAGAGAGAGAGAATGAGAGAGAGAGAATGAGAAAGAGAGAAAGAATGAGAGAGAGAGAGTGAGAGAGAGAACGAGAGAGAGAGTGAATGAGAGAGAGAGAAAGAACAAGAGAGAGAGAGAATGAGAGAGAGAGAGAGAGAGAACGAGAGAAATTGGAAAATTAAAAAAAAAAAAACATTTTCTCTTTATTATAGAAGATAAACAACTGAAGGAAAAAACCAACAACAACAACATCAAAATCCATCTAGGAACAGCTTATGTATGTGACTGCATTGTACAAAAACAAAGACTTCATTTCGGGACAAACGTCCGGACCCTACACCGTCAGTAGGGTGGAGGTGCACCCGATGTCTGTTTGTTTATGTCTCTTACCCTGTGTACTATTCTCCACTGGAAATCAGCTCTCAGGGACGGCCAGCAGACTTTAGAGGAAGAGTCAATGCCAAAAAACTCGATGGACCTCCCTGGAAGACGTAAGCATGGCACACCCTCACACAGGTTATGGAGAGCGTGTTTTCCCAGTTGATTTAAAAGGACCCAGTTCTGGAGTAGTAAAGCATTAGAGATACCACTCATCCTCATCCTCATTCCGTTCCTCTACTTCAGCAGTGATATTCAGTGCAGGAAAGTTCTAAGGAGGTTCATCCGTCCATCTTGCACATGTAGAATGGTCATTTTGGAAACGCCCATAGTCTCCTGAGAGTGAACTCCACTACCAAGAGGTTTAGAAGATGCACAGACGTGATCCCAGTCCTTTCACACACAGCTGCCATATCAGTTTGTCAGGTAATGTACACTATATGGGCAAAAGTATGTGCACCCCTGACCATCACACCCATATGTGGTTCTTTCCCAAACTGTTACCACAACAAATGTTAGAAGCACACAAGTGTATAGATTGTCTTTGTATGTTGTAGCAGTACGATTTCCCTTCACTGGAACTAAGAGGAACCAAACCCGTTCCAGCATGACGATGTCCCTGTGCACAAGCGAGCTCCATAATGAAATAGTTTGCCAAGGTTGAGTTGGAAGAACTCAAATGGCCAGAGCCCTGACCTCAGCCCCACTGAACACCTTTGGGATGAACTGAAACGCTGACTGCGCACCAGGTCTTCTCATTTGACATCACTGCTTGACCTCACTAATACTCTTGTGGCTGAATGAGCACAAATTCCCATAGCCACATTCCAAGATCTAGTGGAAAGCCTTTCCAAAAGAGTAGAGGCTGTTACAACAACAAAGAGTGGACCAACTCTGTGCTAACGTCAGGAGTTTTGGAATGGGTTCATACGGGCGTGATGGTCGGGGTTCATACGGGCGTGATGGTCAGGGTTCATACGGGCGTGATGGTCAGGGTTCATACGGGCGTGACGGTCAGGGTTCATACGGGCGTGATGGTCAGAGTTCATACGGGTGTGATGGTCAGACTCTCCACATACATTCGTTCATAAAGTGAGATATATCCTTGAGCTCAAGAATTCCTTCCATGCCTCAAACACTGACCAATTAAAATATCTGAGATCCACCAGCCTCTTGTCGTTTTATTAGAAATAGTTGCTTATCAAGTCCCATTCCACCAGCTCTCCTCAATAATGAGGTCTCAGTATGTTCCCGAGTGATAGACCTGTTGTACAGCAGACTCAGAGTAGCTTGTAAATGAAAAGTCATTATTCTGGACCTGATATCCACTAAGCCTGGTCCCCTTTCTATATCCCATTTTTGGGTCCCTTGTGGAAGGTACAATATGGCTGATTGGACCCAGTGTTGGCCCAACCAAAAAAAAAAAAAACTACCGCCCGTAGTTGTAGTACATTAAGTCTGTGGAAGCAAGCAAAGGCAATCAATTTATTGGCAACCAAAACTCTTCCCTTGTACAGACAGCTGAGGTAGCAACCATTTCCATAGAGACAGTTTCATACACACGCTCGCTACTGCACCCTCCTAGTTTGGTTTCTCTTCTCCCTAAGAAAATAGATAGAGTCATTAACCCCTCTCTGTCCCACCTCAGATTCCCAGATAAATGTGGACGTCCCTCTACTTGACCCTGCCTTGCCCATGAAACTTTGCTTTTGTCCCAGTTAATTTCAGCTGAAACATGTCTTCTGCTAAATCTCCACAGCCTCAGATAATACTCTAATGTCCTCACCGTTATTAATAAGAACCGAAGCATCGTTACCCTTGGAAACCGAAAACCTGCCAGTCTCCCAGGAGTGGTTCACTGGCTGCTGTATAATCGACCCAATACCGGACATCCCTGTCGGGTTCTTTATGTGATGGCACTTGGCTGGCTCAGACCAGCTCTAGTTTAAAAAATAAATAATAAATAAAATATAACATTGTCAAAAACTTTGATTCTCCTGATCAGGTGAAATCAAACAAACAGCCATGTCAGAAACATTACAGAAATCCAGGATCTCATGGACGTAGTTTTTAAGCCTTTTGGCAAAAAACAACATTTTCTATATTCAGTAGAGCAACTAATTGGTCTCCAATACTTTACTAGTGACAGATCCCACCCTTTTCAGTAACACAGACAACAGAGAGAGAGAGAGAGAGACAGAGAGAGAGAGAGAGAGAGAGAGAGAGAGAGAGAGAGAGACAGACAGACAGAGAGAGAGAGACAGAGAGAGAGAGAGGGAGAGAGAGAGAGAGAGACAGACAGACAGAGAAAGAGAGAGAGAGAGAGAGACAGACAGACAGAGAGAGAGAGAGAGAGAGAGACAGACAGACAGACAGAGAGAGAGAGAGAGAGAGAGAGAGAGAGGCAGAACTACAAACTCAACCCGACTTCTGCCCCTAAACCCAACAGAACCCTCTGATTAGACCTCTCAGCATATTCGGCTTCCTACTTCATACAAAACACAACGCGTTCACTCTCATGCCACTCATGACACTCTTCACACTCATGACTCACACTCTCTTCACTCTCATGCCACTCATGACACTCTTCACACTCATGACTCACACTCTCTTCACTCTCATGCCACTCACCGAGGACAGGACTGGTGGCCAGTTTGGAAATGTATTTATTCATTTTCAGACGCTTTGCATAGAAATATTTGTAAACGAGGCCAAATAACTGAGGATTTAAAACTAAGGTCTAACAGGTGTGGCTTTGGGAAAGATCTGGGATTTGATTTGAACTAATGACCTTCTGGTTACTAACCAGGACCCTTTAAAAAATAAATAAATAAATAAATAAAACACAACTGATGTATTATTGCTCACACAAATTACTATAAATGTATGACTAGCAGTGGTACCTCAGCACTAAATCATTACATCATTAACTCAAAATACTAATGATTTATATTAAAACGGAATATTCGTATATTATTATAAATCAATAGAAACAAGCACACGAATGCAACTACATTTATATTTACTTTTGAATGCAGACTTATTTTGTTGTTGTTTTTTTTAATTCAATGTATGTGTAGTGTATGTAAATAGTGGTACTGTTCCAAAACAATGTTGTTGAGATCACAACTTATTAACTGTATATAAATGACAACAGATACCTTCTTACTTATTAGAATTAATGCAATTGCTGTTGTGCGTAGCAGCTGCCTTCAAAATTATAATAACTATTTGATTTATATGATCATAAAATGTTCAGTAAAATAAAAATAAATAACAGATGATATATAATATAATAAATAAAATAATTTACATTCAATTGATCATTTTAATACAGATTTATTTAATTTTTTTTAATTAAATCGGTGTTTTTTCTTCTGTTAATCTCGACACAATACACGATTAAAAAAAAAAAAAAGACGTGTTAACAAAACTTCCACTGACTTGCTGAATGTTACGTTTCACACTTCATGTAAATGTTGCTGCTTTTCCAGCAATAGCATTGTGATATGCATCATAATTCACTTCCTGTTGTTTTGGGGTTTTTTTTTTCAGGGTGACGTGAGTTATGAAGCGTGGAGAGTGAACCTGAAAGCCAGCAGCTGTAGAGAGAAAGGTCCGACCCGGGTGATGAAGTAGCACGGATTGTTAGCGTTCGGAGGGTAGATTCGCTATTAATAAAATTGATATTCATTAATTAAAGAAAAACACGTGACAAGCTGTGCTGTTTTAGGAAAATAATCTACGCCTGGTGTTACTGCTTCTACCATGACGTCGATTATTTTCCACTGACAGCACTTCCTGAGGTGTTTTATTCCTCTTATATGACAGCAATTTGCTGACAGTTGAACATTTTTTAGTTATTAATTAACGACAATATACGTTTTTATCCAATTATAGTTACAATTGATGTCAATGAAACAAGTTGGTTCCTGTTCTCACTTACACTATAGCAACTCATTCCCTCACCACTGCCATCTCTCTCTCTCTCTCTCTCTCTCTCTCTCGAAGTTATTACAACCAAAAAAAGCACCACAGAAACCATAAACTCCTGTGTCCTTACGATGTCAGAAACCTTAAAGTTACAGCTTTACCTCTGACCGGAGACTCCTTCCGTAAACATCTCCTTACAATAAAGAAACTTCGCCATGTAAATGATTCCACACGCCTGTGACTCCTTCACACGTCCCTGTGATCGAGCTGTTACTATAGAAACGATAACCTATTCGAGCGAGCACATTAATATAAACCTGGGATTTATGTTTCAGCGCCATGCTGTTACAGAAAATTAATCAACGCCTTCTGATTCAAGTGTTCTGTGGTATAAGGAGATATATCATGCTGAAATGAGCTGATACCGATGCTTTTACAATGAAAAAAAAACCCAACGTGTGCTATATTTTATTTATTATGCTCCTGCCAGAAGCATTTTACGACGTGATTGATGGTCTCAATTGTTTCCTGAGAGTGAATGTCATGCCTTCCTTCCTTCAGATGCAGATGACGCCCCGAGAATGAGCTGAAAACCGCCGAGATTAAACAGCATGTGCTCCTGCTTTCGCTCCAAACCAAATGTATCGGAACTTTCTTCCCAAGGCATAAATATGCCGGTAAACTCGTCAAGTTATCGGTTACCACTTTCATTTCTCTCTCTCTTTTTTTGTTTTCTTGGTGTGTGTCATGACAGCTCACAGTGTGAAGCTCTGCCGCAGTCCCCCGTGGATTCCGTTCATTTTCTGTTGACATTCTTCTCATCTTCTGCTCAATTTCTGCCGAGAGAGGTCGAACGTTTCACTCTTCAGCATGTTCATGACTCATGACAAACGTACCAATTAAAAACAAAAACAAAACAAAAAACAAGAGGGAAACAAAAAAAAATTGATTCCAACACAAGGTAATATAAAGCGGGAATTGGTGAGCCGCTTCGGATTTTCAACGGATGATGATTTTTGGATGGACAGATGGATGAAGGAATGACTGATAGACAGACAGAACGAGACGAGAGAGTGAGTTAAAGAAAAAGAAAGAAGGAAGTAAAGAGAATGACGTTTCAGAGAAAAATTTATATAAAGATATCTAAAAGAAAAAAAAAAGAGGAATAGACAGGTGAACAAAGGGAAGAAAAAAGAAAGAAAGAAAGGTAGGAAGAATGAAAGAAAGAAAGAAAGATGGGGAATATAGAAAGTTAGATAGAGAAAGAAAAGACCAATTAGACAAAAAAGTGAAAAGAAAGAAAGGAAAGCAGGATAGATAGATAGATAGATAGATAGATAGATAGAAAGATAGATAGATAGATGGATAGATAGATAGATAAAAAAGTAAAGGCAAGTAAAAGAAAGAGGAAAGAAAGAGCAAGTGAAAGAAACTGAAAGGAAAAAGGAACAAAAGAAAAAAGTTAAATGAATATTTATATAAAAAATAATAAAGAAAACATGAGCAGGTAAGAAGGAAAGAAAGAGAGAGCGAGAGAGCGCGAGAGAGAGCGCGAGAGAGAGAGAGAGAGAGAGAGAGTGTGATGACAGGAAAGGTCACACCCCATGCTGATTTCCACATTGTCCTTCAGAAACACAAATCTCTATCCATCAGTTCAAGGCGTTATTCCAGTCGCTTGGCAGAAACACACAGATCAATCACACTGCATTGGAATTTCATCAGGCTTTCTCCGGCCCATCTCTGCAGTAAGGAAGCTTATCCATCCATCATCCCGAGTTTTACACATCCGTGTTTAAATGAGTCTGGAAATGCATCGATTATTATCCATGAGGGAGGAGAGTCAATGGATCTGTAACGGCACTGAACACTCATCCGTCTTCTTCTGTAGATCTGACTGTGGACCCGAGCAAATCATGTTTGTCTAACGCCCTCCACGCATCATTATTCCCAGTGATCTCATTATTCCTGACAAGGATTCCAACATATCATTTTTCCCAACAATGATTTGGGCGTATCATTATTCCTAATGATGATTCCCCATGTTTTATTTTTCCAAGTTATTATTTGGACATATGAATAAACCAAACAATATGGGCACGACAATATGCCAGTAATCCTGACGATGCTTCCAGTAATCCTGATAGTGCTTCCAACATATAAATATTACTGTTGATACTTCCATCATATTATTATTCCCAATGACGATCCCGACATATTATTATTCCCGATGACGATCCCGACATATTATTATTCCCGATGACGATCCCGACATATTATTATTCCCGATGAAGATCCCGACATATTATTATTCCCGATGAAGATCCCGACATATTTTTATTCCCGATGAAGATCCCGACATATTTTTATTCCCGATGACGATCCCGACATATTTTTATTCCCGATGACGATCCCGACATATTTTTATTCCCGATGACGATCCCGACATATTATTATTCCCGATGAAGATCCCGACATATTATTATTCCCGATGAAGATCCCGACATATTTTTATTCCCGATGAAGATCCCGACATATTTTTATTCCCGATGACGATCCCGACATATTTTTATTCCCGATGACGATCCCGACATATTATTATTCCCGATGACGATCCCGACATATTATTATTCCCGATGACGATCCCGACATATTATTCTTCCCGATGACGATCCCGACATATTATTATTTCCAATGACGATCCCGACATATTATTATTCCCAATGACGATCCCGACATATTATTATTCCCAATGACGATCCCGACATATTAATATCACCAATGACGATCCCGACATATTATTCTTCCCAATGACGATCCCAACATATTATTATTACCAATGACGATCCCAACATATTATTATTCCCAATGACAATCCTGACATATTAATATTCCCAATGAAAATTCAGACATATTAATATTCCCAATGATGATTCTGGCATACCATTATGCTTAAAGATGGTCTGGATATAGCCTTACACCTGATGATGATATCAGCATGACATTACGCCCAACAATTCTCTCAGATGTGGTGTTATACTACATTTGTGCATTTGTATCTTTGTCTCTGTCTCTCCTCACTCCTTTTGTTTCATAATTTCAGAAATAAAATGTCGAACAGTTTAATATATTAAAATTTGGAGATTGATGAGTTTATCATTTTTAATCACAGCTGAATTTCGGAGAGAGGATTTCAGTCTCACACCCTGCATGTCAGGCTAATTGTTGAATTTTTAGCCTCTGTTGAAGAATGTGTTTTCACGCTGAGAGAAATTATGCTGATTTTGTTGTGCCTTTGTTTTGCTTGCTCGGGGTCTCCTTCCTGCGTCTCGTATGAAGCATGGCGTGTCGGTGTGTTTACTAATGACGGATAGGGGACGGCTCTTGGCTCTTTGGAGAGCGGGAAGAGGAATCAGGTGCACAAAACTCTGGCACGGTTAAACCCAGGGGCCACCGGGGGAGGAAACGAGGAGAAGACCGGGCTACAAATTAATACGTTCACATGGGAGATGGAGAGACCAGAGTCATTTTTCCTGCCTGCTGTCGCATCGCGATGCACAAATCCCCAGCGTCCTCTTCACAGGAACGCTGCTGTGGAGGAGATGCCAGATGCACAGGAGCAGAATCACTCACTGCCCTACACCACACTAGCAACAAACTACGGTTTAGCTTTTAAAATTCACTCCATGAACTAAGCAAAAAAAAAACAACAACAACAACAAAAATGCACCAAAGAACTCAAGGCTCAAAAGTAACATTTTCCAAAAATAATTTATCTAAAAATCCATCAGGAAAGATGTTAATATGGATTGCTGATTTCCTGTAGGCGTGTTTGGTGTAGTAGATATCGATTTCCTGTTGTACATTAGTGTTTATTGCATCAGAAACTCAATTTATCTTTTGTAGAGTTATTTACAGATTGCCATGCTTTCATGCTTTTCTGTCATGTTCTATCAGACTTCCATGCACTCTCTCTCTCTCTCTCTCTCTCTCTCTCTCTCTATATATATATATATATACACACACACACACGTACATATGTCAAGAAATGGGATATCTTGGGCAGCAGGTGAACAGTCAGTTCTCGAAGCTGATGTGTAGGAAGCAGGTAAAATGGGCAAGCGTAAGGATCTGAGCGATTTTGACAGGGCCAAACTGTGATGGCTAGATGACTGGGTCAGAGCATCTCCAAAACAGCAGGTCTTATGGGGTGTTCCTACCCAAAGTAGTCAAAGGAAGGACAACCGGTGAACTGGCGACAGGCTCATGGACGCCAAAGGCTCATTGATGTACGTGAGGAGAGAAGGCTAGGCTCTGGTCCCATCCCACAGAAGAGCTACTGCAGCATAAACTGCATAAACAAATACATAAATAGAAGAAAGAATAAAATAGAAAAAAAATAGAGCAAGAAGGAAATAAATACATAAGACAGAAGTGCTTTACTTTAATAGTAAAGAAAGAAAGAAAGAGGAGTTGAAGCGCTGTGAAGTAACTGAGGTTGAGGTTGAGGTTTCTACCTCTGTTTGTCCCCCCAGTGTTTCCACTTTTAGGCCACGCCCACTTTGGTTTGAACTATTTGGAGTGATAACCAGATTCAGATTCAGTCTCATTCCACCTCTAATATATAATTCAGTTGAGTATATGAACTTCCTGAGCCAGAAGAACGCAGTAGATCAGTTTCGAGAGTGTATTTAAAACACGCTCACCTTCACATCCATCTAACTGTCTACCTGTGAGTGAAACCACCAGATCTTCTCTTCCACATCATATAATAAACATGCTGCATGTATGAAACTCATTTCCCATGTACGCAGTGACACATCAGATCTAAAGATTAATGATAGGCAGATATTATTACAAACTCCAGCTCAGTTTCTTAATAAATGCAAAAATGACGCGATCATTTCCAATCTAGAGCGGCCATTTATTTGGAGCTGTAATGAACTTATAAATCATGAGTCAGGAATATGATTTTCTCTCATCAGGGAATAAACATCCGAGATGGGAGGATGATTAATGGTGGGGGTTTTGGGCCGGGATTGGAAAATTGCTTTCCATTGAGCGAGGAGATTTGGTTTTGCCACACGCTAGTTCTGCCTCTCCGGAGTACGAACCAAGTTTCACAGCTTTAATACCAGCTCCAGCTTTTATCACACGTGTTTGTTTTTTTTTTTCCTCCGTCATTATTGTAAACGAAGAAAACTCAAACTCCGTACTCGACTTCACTTCACTCAGACTTTACTCTGTGAAAGAAAAAGTTTTTGAGGAGCAAAAGACCAGGAATTTATATCTTCATCGTGATTAGATCGTGATTCTGTCGCGTTGTCATCACACCAGAGTCCAAAACTCTACACGCGGGACAGAAAACTTCACAGTTCCAATCCAAAATGTTTCTGAATTTGTATTTTTTTTTTTTTTTTGAGCTATCAGAAGCTATACCAACCACTTGGCTGAGGAATGTTATGCATTTTCTTTCATTCTTCTTAATTTTTTTATTTGTATTTTTGTGGAATTTTATACAAATACAGAAGAAGGCTATTGTACACGTATGAGGAATTATACATTTCATCAACTTTTCATCGCTTTTTCATGATATTTTCTGTATTTCTTTACATAATCTGTTTTAATGCATTCAATTTCTACATTAAAATTCTACATTATATACATTCTTTAATGTATTTCTTTCCATGCATATCTAATTTATGCAAGAGCTTGATGGAGGCCTACAAAAAAATCTCACTTTTCTTCGTGAAAAAGGAAAAAGTGACGAAATCATCGAAAGCAGATTTTTTTTTTATTACTCTTTACTTGCGAAATTGTTCAAATGGAGAGGAGAAAGCTCTCAGTTTTTTTCTACTACTGTTTTCTTAAAGAATTGGATCAAAGTGAGAGTAAAAACAGAAATAACTTTTTTTTTTCATTGCTCTTTTCTGAAATCATTAAAAGTGAAATAAAAACCAACTGAACAAACAAATAACTTTCCGGTTACTTTTTCCATGAAATCATTAAAAAAAAAAAAAAAAATTGAGTAAAAATAAAGAATTATTTGTTCTGCTACTGTTTTCTTGGTGAAATCATTAAAAATGAGACAAAAAGGAATTTTGAAAAAGAAATCATCCAGATTGGTGCATGTGCACGTACAGGCAGTTGTGTATTTTTGTTTACTCCATTTTTCAGGTGTTGTACTGGGAAGCTTATATATTTCCAGTTCGGTTTGTATGGATTTATGCATAGAACATGTCGCGCGTGA
Organism: Ictalurus furcatus; assembly: GCF_023375685.1. Taxonomy (NCBI): domain Eukaryota; kingdom Metazoa; phylum Chordata; class Actinopteri; order Siluriformes; family Ictaluridae; genus Ictalurus; species Ictalurus furcatus. Next base: position 18,070,837 of record NC_071281.1, read on the forward strand.
TGTGTGTGCTCCACAAACGTGATTCTCAATCCGGCCCGTGTTCGTGGCCGCACAGCGTGTCGCTCCGCAGGCTCCGGCGGTTAGCACTGTCAATCCTGACTCGACGTAGCTCTCACCATGTAAATACACACCTCCAGTCCCAGCTGATCGAGCCACGGACAACCTGTGAACTCAACACCAGAGGTGAAAAAAAAACAACCCATGAACGTCAAACCCCACGGGAGAGCTTCCAAATCGTCCATTTTAGAAAATAACAGCCGTGAGGAAGAGTGAGCGTCGCTCCGTCTCCGGGGCCTCGGCGGCCCTGAAATTGGTGCCACCAGCAGCAAGAGGCAGAGGGAGACCCCAATATGAGAACTTCACTCCAGAGAAAATGAAGAGAGAGAAAAAAATAATATTCTATACATTTTCAGGCTGCCTGTGGCATTTGAGTCCTGTTGATAACACGATATGAGAGGACTGAGGCGGTGAAATTGCTTCTAGCATGGAGAAGTAGTAAAGGTTGTGTGAATTTTTTCCTCCTTTTTGTTTTTGTAAACATGTCAGGATTTAATAGATGGGAATTCTAACAATTAACGGATAAAATTTCCAGTTATAATAGAAGTACCGTTAGGTCTAGTGATGCTCGTTTTGCGCGTCGTCTTTTATTTATTTACTTTTTTATTCTAATCTCTTCAACATAAGTGATGTTTTCTGTGTCACTATATCATTAGCTCTAGGATCAGATTTCCAATACTGAAATCCTCATCAAACCCCTCCCACCTCCTCAGACAGCCATTATCCAATCCACTGTAACCAGGAACCTAGAACCGCGACCTCAGACTTTCAGATTTACGGTCTTCCCCTGCTTTCATGCCGAGACGTCGTGCGTTTGGTTAATCTGAGATTAATCGGATATCCGATATCCCGGAGGTTTGGAGTGGGAAGTGAAATTTGAGTCATGTCCTAAAGCTGAGACACACGAGGAGAGGTGGAGGATCCGAGTAATTAACTACAGATCAGATGCTGAGAATGAGGAAACGAAATGAGCTATCCTGGCTGCATAGCGAGAGACAAGCGCAGACGCTAACTGTCTACAAACTCTCTATAAACTAATTATTACGCCCAGATTAAAACACAACGGTGTCCCGAAAATCGGCAAATGTTTAAAAATATAGGTTCCAGAGAACCCATGTGAATGTCAGTAGCCAACTTTATGAAATATCAAGATATTTATCAGGAAAAAAAAACAAACAAACTCGTAAGCAAAATCATTGATCAGAAACGTTTATAAAATGAATTTAGTTTTAGTTTTAAAATCTGATTGGCTGAGGTTTTATGCATGGAATACCACTTCAGGACACGCCGTTATAGGAAATGAATCCACAATACACAGCAAAATCACCAGTGTTGATTTAACACCCACAGTGTTGAATTCAGACCCCTCGGTGCTTATACAAGTCCATTGGACTCATATAAACACTCTGGGTGTTAATTCAACACTAGGGATTTTACTGTGTGGGCTCGTGTGATGAAGCAGAGTCACTGTTACCACCCTGAAGTAGATTATTTCCAGCAAATTCCGAAGCGTTTTATTCCTCTTATACCACAGCAGCTGTAAGCAAGTACGTTTGATCTATTTACAGCTACATTTAATGTTAGCTCATGCTCTCACTTACGTTACAGCAGCTATAGGCAGTCATTTCCTCACCAGCCTCTAGTTTTTCCTCTATCTTGAAATTTAAAAACCCCGCAGTTTGTCATGTTGCCAGGAACCACACTGAAGCGTAAACGCCTCCGTCCTGAAGATGTGGGAAAACTTGACCTTACAGCTTTACCTCTGACTGTTACACAGCGCTGACACTGGAGACTCCTTCCATAAACGATGTTGAATAAACATCTCCTTACAGAAAACTTCACCATATCAACAATTATGCATTTTATTTATTTATTTATTTATTTATCATTACATATTAAGCTAGGTTATTTTTGTAAGAACACCACTGCACTGGGATCGCTGGAGAACTAATCAGTCAGTCCTTATTAATTGTCATTTCCTTGAATCTAGCCAATCAGGATCCAGAGCTAAATAGAGTTAAATGCGCGCCCATTTTTTGGAGCTCCATATGCCTCACTTTAACCGAAAAAAACTCGTTTCCATTTTGATTGCCATAAGGTAACACACACATTTGATTCCTTTTGAAATGCAATTTTCGCCGTAAACAAAGCAACGCGGCTCTCAGGCACATAATTTCATCCGTATTACATCGACCTCAAACTCCAATGAATTCCACACTTGGGCTCGACAGGAGACTTCGCAAAGACTCAATTACGGTTGTTCTCTTTCAAGGCCATGTGCCTCCTTATTTAAACTCCTGCTGAAAGTCTTGATGAGTCTCAGGGACGTGTTATTCCGCAGTGTGATTGAGATCTGAGCGAATAGCTGAAGTCCATAATTAAATCTCGGTGCGGTGTGTGACACATTATGTCATTCAGCGAGGAGCTGGCTGAGCTTCTTTCTCTTCGCTTCTTTCTGCGCAGATATTTTTTCCCCTTTCTGATATCGTGTCATTGCACACAGTGATAATTCTTTCCGACATGTTGATGACTCAGTATCTCACTAATCCTCTTACAGTATATCACAGATTATGTTTGTCCATGCTTCAGTGGTTTAGCATTGCAGCTCAAAAATCCTCACTGAAAATCTTCCTCACACAGCAGTGATGAATAGGTAAAAAAAAAAAAAAAAAATCTTCTGTTCAATTCCTCAAACTCAAAGTACACCAAGCGTGAAGTATGGCCTGTTTTTTTCCCACTCTTCCCGTAACTGCAGAAAGAAGATTTCTGCAACACCAGGCCAAAAAGCCAGAATGTAGATGTAAGAGTCGAGGAAACAAAACAAGGAATACGCATAATTCATTAAATGAGAAGTATAGTGTGCATTGATGCCAGTGTCCAAGATGGCCACCTCCTAATGTTTCAGTGGGTGCATCCTCATACTGGATGAATGGATGCCTTCGCGGCTGTGTCCACAACACTCTGCTTGAAGTGAGACATCTGCTTTTCTGCCTTAATGTGAAACAGATCTGATTTCTCTTCAATCTTCATAAATCAGAGCATCTGAACTGGACCATGGAGCAATGGAAGAAGGTGGCCTGGTCTGAGGAATCGCATTTTCTTTTACACCATGTGGACGGCCGGGTACGTGCCTCGCTTACGTGTGGATGCACTGGGTGATGCACTATGGGAAGAAGGCGAGCTAGCAGAGGAAGTGTGATGCTCTAGGCAATGTTCTGCTGGGAAACCTTGCATCCTGGCATTAATGTGGATGTTTCTTTGATACGTACCACCTACGTAAGCATTATTGCAGACCGAGTACACTTCTTCATGCTTACGGTGTTCCCTAACATCAGTGGCCTCTTTCAGCAGGATAATGCTCCCTGACACACTGCAATAACTGTTCAGGAACGGTTTGAGGAACATGAGAAGAGTTCAAGGTGTTGACTCGGCCTTCAAATTCCCCAGATCTCGATCCGATCCAGCGTCTGTGGGATGTTCAGGACAAACAAGTCCGATCCATGGAGTCCCCACCTCACAACTTACAGGACTTAAAGGATCTGCTGCTGACGTCTCGGTGCCAGATCCCACAGCACACCTTCAGACGTCTTGTGGAGTCCAGGTCTCGACGGGTCCGAGCTGTTTTGGCAGCACAAGGAGAGGCGGACCGACACGATATTATGCAGGTGGTTTTAATGATATGGCTGATCGGTGTCTAATATTTGTATATCATCGTCATCGTTATCATCCAGTCTTGTCAGTGTGGCAAAGCATCATTGAAGAACAGCAGCAGCAATGACCATGTTTACTGGAAGGATGAGGAAATTTGCGATTTAGTTAATATTTCAGAAATCGTTTCAAGCTAAAATGGAAGGAACCTACTGAAACACCACCACTGTCAAGTCCAAGACCAGGACTAGCCGAGATCCAGTCAAGAGGAAGTCTTAAAAAAAAAAAAACGAGATTCAGTCAAGACTGAGATCAAATCCTTTTCAAAGCCTTTACTTTAATTAGTCAGTGGCCATTTTCAGTCTGTAATTGTTCTGCGTCCTGCGATTAACACGCATGGTTGTAATACCAGAGAGCCTTAAGGCTACTGTAAGTTCAAGGAGGCAGAAGACTTGAATCAACCTTGTGCTCATGGTCACTCAACGTGCCTCTTTTATGAATAACTGGAGCGTGCTTTAGGCGGTACATCACCTCACAGCACCAAACAGCAAAAACTAGTCATCTGGACTTGTTTTTTTTCACCTCTTTGACCTGATCACGCACCACTGAGGCGCTACCTCTGACAGTAGTGCAGCTGTAAATCACAGGCTTATACCAATGCGCTCGTCCTAATACATCATCATTTCTGTAGAAAGAGCTCCATCACAGGGACTTGTGAATGAGCTGATATTTACGTAACATTTATGGAAGGAGTCTCCAGTGTCAGTGACATCAGGTTCACAGACGTTCCACAACATTAAATATAACGTAAATTGGATAAAAACGCACGTCATGGCATTTTTTTAATGAATTAAAAACTCGTGCTAAATTGCTGCCGTGTGTATGACGAATAGAACACGTGACGTGCTGTAATCGGAAAAAATAACCGACTACAGGGTCGTAACCGTGACTCCGCCTCAACACGTCAACCTGCTAGTCATTATTTTACTGTAACAGCATGACACGTGTTTTATTCCTCGTACAATGTCATCAATATGTCAAATCACATCGGAATGATGGATCATCTGTCCTCGATTCCTTCTGTCCCTGTTTTCTTTCCTTGTGTCCTCAAGGGGAGGAGCTAAAAAGCAAATATGAGCAATTTAGGAAATAAGGAGCATGTTTAAGAGATTAAATCTAGAACCATGGAAGGCTTCCCCTCGGATGATCCATCGAGCGCTTTCAGGGCGCTAAAAAGTTTAACAATAACCTGCACTCGAGACTTTAAATAGCATGAAAGCAGAAAATAACATGCATCTGATTTTTTCCCTCCGAACGGCTCCTTTAAAGTAAAAGACTGAGTTTATCTGTGCATTTATCTGTACACTCACTTTTCCTCTCGGAGGTGCTGTGTCATGGAAGACAGAACAATGATAAACAGTGTTCATATGGATGAATAATGGAGGATATTATGTAGATATGGAACCTTTTAGTAAATAAGAAAACTTCAATCTTATCATGGCTTTATTAAGCCGCGAGTGTTTGAGCTTACTCGCGGATCCGGCTTGCTAGAGAACGAGTGGAGCGACACACTTCATTAAATGTGAATTAAAAACTTCAGTATAACCCTTGAAAAGCATGGTGGCTCGTGTGTGTGTGTGTGTGTGTGTGTGAGAGAGAGTGAGGGATCACATCTCCCCAAGCTCACTTCAAAATGCCTAACACATTGAAGTTGGAGCTCAGCAGGTGGAGAGATGGAGATGAGAGGCGTGAACTCTGTGCCCCCGTGCCAGCGAAGCAGAGGAAGCTGGCAGAGTTTTAATTCCCCAGCGGCGCAGCTATGACCCTGGAGAGACGGACGGATAGATAGAGAGAGAGAGCGAAAGAGAAAGGGTGAGAGAAGAGAGCCGCCTCTGAAACCCAGGAACAGCTGGGCTTGCCATCTGCCCGCTCTTTAGGCTGGATACCTGTGAGTGAGCCGGTGCCTTTTCCGATTTCGCGCTGGGAATAGAGAGGAAGGCTTTTGGCCTCTGGGGCTCCAGCGCTGCCGAGCTTAAACAGGCACTGATCGATCACAGCTCTGGGTTAAAGCAGAAACACACACAAATCACGAGGAGGGAAGACGACGTGTGTGAAAGAAGTGATAGAGTGCAGGGAATGTACAGCATCACTAGGACGAATTTAGAAAGGATTTTAAGCACGGCCTCATTGAAAAAGATGCACATGAAGGAAAGACCAGCAAATAATAAGACAAAAGCATAACCGTATAAAATAGAGACAGCACGGAGGAGTCGAGTAAAGCCTAGGCTAGTCTCCGCTGTGGGGATCTTGACTAGACAGGTGGACAAAGCAGTGAGAAAGATGGTCGAGAAAGCAAGCTGAAGGTACTACATTAGGCTGAAATGCTTCAGCTAAGAAAAGCAGCTCACCGAGATATAAATACGACTCTGTTGACGGACACGAGCTTCCATGCTGCGCACTCCCAGTTCCAGAGTCAGCCAACTGTTCATCCCGTTACTTATTTATACAACGATATCACTTCGGGATCATTACTGCACTTAAAATGAAGCAAATAAACAAACAAACTATAGATAGAGTTTAAAGGCTAGTCATAGTATAATTTCAAAGAAAGAATATTAACGAAATCAAGACAAACTACTAGAGAAACAAACAAAGGTTAGTAAACAAACAAATAAACCAACAACACATTCTCGTCCCTCCATCCATTTGTTCATTCATTTATTCGTTTGTTTGTTTGTTTGTTTGTTTGTGGGTGTAATATTCCGACAGTCATTTTTTCCCCAAAGAAATCGTCACTTCGCCGGTGGTTTAACTGCCTTTTTTTTTTTTTTTTTTTTGCTGATCGATTCGACTCGCCGTTATTCTTGTTCTTTCCCTCTCTCTGGTAACAAGATGAGTAAAGAATAAATAAATAAATAAATAAATAAATAAATAAATAAACCCCACCTGTTCTTGTGAGACGATCCACAAACGACTAATCGCCATTCATCAAAAGTCGCTGTGTCATTACTCGCCCAAATGAGATGCGGCTAATTGCAATAAATTACAGCTGTGTTGGACACATTAGTGCAGCTCCAGTGAACACAGAAGACCGGTGTGTGTGTGTGTGTGTGTGTGAGAGAGAGAGAGAGAGAGAGAGAAAGAGAGAAAGAGAGAGAGAGAGAGTAGTAGGAGTATTTGTGAGCATGTTTGTTGTAACTAAAGTTGCAACTTTAACTTTTCCGACACTTTCAGGACAGAGGAGTTTACACTGCGGGGCGGCTGTGGATCAGGTGGTAGAGCGGGTTGAACACTAATCGTAGGGTTGGCGGTTCGATTCCCGGACCACGTGACTCCACGTGCCGAAGTGTCCTTGGGCAAGACACTGAACCCCAAGTTGCTCCCGATGGCAAGTTAGCGACCTGCATGGCAGCTCTGCTACCACTGGTGTGTGTGTGTGTGTGTGTGTGTGTGTGTGTGTGAATGGGTGAATGAGACACAGTGTAAAGCGCTTTGTAGAACCTAAAGTTAAAAAACAAAACAAAAAACACTATATAAGTGCCGACCATTTACTTTGCGGTTTCTCAGTACCACAACAACCTGCACTTTTTTTTGTCTCATTAACTTCAAGAGAGAGAATAAAGAGAGAGAATAAAGAGAGAGAATAAAGAGAGAGAATAAAGCTGCTGTAACGTAAGTGACAACAGGAACTAACTTTCCACAACATTTAATATGGAATGAAACACTTTGGGACGTGCTTTATCTCTATCTGACTTTACAACCTATTTCACTCGCACTCACCTGAACATTTACACGTTTTAAAACTCGCAGTTTGTAGACATTCCTTCAACTTAATGTGCGTATTAATAACGTTAATGTGTGCATAGTGCATTCTGGGTAAAATACACGGTCACCGAGAAGTGTTTAAACTTCACTGATAACATTTTAATAAGAATTCTGCCAAATTTACATTAAAAAAAATGCATAAAGAGATATAAAAATATAAGAAAATGTATGTGTTCAAGAGTTTCCCAAACTGTCAGATTTTCTCTGACATTACTAAAATCACTTCATTTGGGAAATTTCGGTGGTGAATTATTTTGTATATTGATTATGTGAGTATTGTTTTTATTTCTATATATTTATGCTATACCTTTTGGACACACTTGTACGTGAATTTAAAATTCTTGGTATTTGTCCATTTATAGAATGTTTGTTCTCTCGCCCACAGACTTTCCAACTAACAGAACTCGGCTTCACTAACTGACAGGCGAAGTGAAGCGGTGTGTTCGGGTCTTCCGGATCACGACAGAACCTCGACGGCTGCCTGAAATGACTGTTCTGTCTCCCAGAGCCTGAAATTCCATATTGTTGTATGACTTCTTGAGCACTCTAGCTGAATTTCAGTGATCTTTGGCTGCGTTGGCTCAACACGGTGAAGGAGATCAGTGAAGCATGGCCGAGAGACAGAGAGAGACAGAGAGAGAGAGAGAAAAGTCCATTCGGTGAAGATTTCAGCGCGGTGACATCATCAATGAGAGAATAAAGCAGCGCAGACGTGTCCAAGCGGCGTGTAAAACTTCATACAACGGAAACTAAAAGTCTAGGTTCACAGTTTTTAATCTCTAAAAACGATTAGAAATTCCTTAAATGATCATTTAAACATTATTATTATTATTATTATTAATATAGTATATAATGTGTGTTCTTATTAAGGCATAAAAACAGAGGACTACACTGAGCCAATAGCATATGTTAGTTAAAAACAAACAAACAAACAAACAAATAAATAAATAACATGGGAACAGATTTCTCTGACTTAAACGACTGATTTTTTTTTGTATAATAATAATCCACCGAGGTGAAGACATCACCCTTCGATGGTACTTGACTAATTTCCCGAATAAACTGCAGCAATATTAACGTTTTATTTCCTTTAATGTTTAATTACTGAAGCAATATTTACACAATATGACTATATATGAATATTACAATTTCTTTATTCCTTTTTCAAATAGTCCATTTATTATTACTTTTAGATTACACGGAGCGTTCTTCGTACGAGACCCCGTGAACGAGCCGTTACTACAGAAACGATGACACCACTAGAACCAGCGCGTTATAATATCAGATTATTTATTGTCGTATGAACCTGTTGTTCATGCTACAGACTCAGACAGAAATCACGCGTGCCTTCTGACTTCTGACCAATCAGATTCGAGCATTCAACCGTGCTGTGGTATAAATGCTTTTCTTATAACTTAGTACAAATTCAGGCTGAGGATCACTGTAAATGCGTCGTTTCTCAGCTGCACGTCATTACTGCCCCGTCTGCTCTGGATTTTACGATTATGTCCTCGTCCATCTTTTTCACCTGCACTGAGTCTGATTGTCTTGAGAGTCTGATTGAAGGACATAAAAAGAAACGTGACAGTCAGAATAAGTCAATTAGAAACAGACAACCAACTATTCAGAAGCCAGACAGTCCGCCATAACGATTTATTTAATATTCACAGATTTATTTGTGTATGAGGTTATATATGACGGACGCTAGAGTCTAAAACCTCGGTGGAAGAGGCAGAGAAATTTCCAGAAATCGTGTAAAGAATGTCACGGACAAACTATTTATATGTCACGCATGTATATCTGACTCGTGTTAAACCTCCGAGTCCTGACAGGAAGCCGAGGTAATGCGCTTAGATACGGTAGACTCTAAAGTTTCTGCATTTAATGTTTTTATTTTTAAGCACGAATGCAAATTCCTTAAATGATATTTTTCTTTATCATTATTATAAGCACTGCGTGTTGTCTTATTGGCTGAAGACGTGAATAAAACTAATCCCAGTCCCTTAAAGACATATACGTTTCTCAGATATTATATCATTATTCTCAAGAACAGACGTTTGTGTCGTTATTAGCCGGAAGCCGAGATTATTTGTGTACTTGCCGTGTGTACACGCGATGAACTCCCAGGTCTAAAGCTGCAACTTCAGCTGAAATTCCAAGAATGTCACAGACAAACTATTTAAATGTCGCTCGTGTTAAACCTCCGAGTCCTGACAGGAAGCTCAGGTAATGCGCTTAAACGTTTATGCTGCGTTCTCGCAAACAGAAACGGATCAGAAGAGACGGGATTTGCTGTCATCGCTAATCATATTGAGGTAATGAGGCACCAAACGCGCCAAAAAATCTGCTCCTGGGCCTCAAACTCAAAGCCCTCGGCGACTTCATTTAGTATTTATTAGTATTTTTTAATGCCCTTTGCACTTGCCGATGTGTGACCAGCGCTCTTTAAACCTCCATCTCTCGAGTCGTACGAATCACCAAACAGCCGCCGCAGCAAACTTCATGACCGGGAGCTTATCGAGGCTCTTCTGATGAAGTCAGCATCAGCAAGTTTTTTTTTTTTTTTAAGGAAGAGGCCACAAACCTATTCACATCCCCCCCCCTCCATCCCCCGACCCCCCCCCCCCCCACACACACACACACATACACATACACATACACACACTACTACAGAATTCCACTCCAAAATGTCCATCATTCAGTAAACTCAGCTAAAATGAATTCGTCCCCAAACGTATCAGAGCTGACAGAAATCAGACACGACAAAGCAGCACAGCCTCGGAATAAACACTCGACAGGAAACGGAACATTTTGGATGTTCGCATTTCATTATCAATAGCTCAAATCTTCACAGTGATCAAACAAAATAAATAATAATAATAATAATAATAATAATAATAATAATAATAATAATAATAATAACAATAATAATAATAATATAAATGCTTGGACATGAACTGTTTAGTGTTCAGTTGGCTTCTTTTCAGAAAACAGCATTTTAATTACTAGCGTATTGCTAGTGATAAAGATGCACTGTATGGCCAAAAGTTTGTGGACACCTGACCGTCACACCCATATGTGCTTGGTGAACGCCCCATTCCAGATTTATTCCCCCTTTACTGTTATAATAAGCTCCACTCTTCTGGGAAGGCTTTCCACTAGATTTCAGGGCGTGGCTGTGGGGATTTTAGGGCGTGGCTGTGGGGATTTTAGGGCGTGGCTGTGGGGATTTGTGTTCATTCAGCTACAAGAGCGTTAGTGAGGTTGAGGTCAGGCGCTGATGTTGGGATGGTGAGGAGGCTCCAGTTCCATTTCATCCCAAAGGTGTTTAGTGGGGTTGAGATCAGGACACTCGAGTTCTTCCACTCCATTCTTAACATACCAGAGGTCAGGGTGTACATACTTTTAGCCACTTTTACATAGATAGATAGATAGATAGATAGATAGATAGATAAATACTGTTATCGTAACAATGAATAAAATAACCACTGTGATTAAAACGTGTGTAAATGTGAAGTTGAATTTTGAATTTTTCTCCTTTTATGGAATGAACGAGTGAGGAAAAGAGAAGTGAGAGGAAAAAGAGGAAAAAGAGGAAAAACAACTTTTGTTGTTGGGACGGGGGGCAACAAAAGGCTGGAGAAGTAAGTGTTAGTAAAAAGATACAGCTGGAGGTTAATTGTGAACGGGTCCGTAAGATGATTGGGTATAAAAAGAGGATCTTAGAGAGGCGGAGTCTTTCAGAAGTAAAGATGGGCAGAAGTTCACCAATCTGTGAAAAACTGCGTCTACAATTTGTGGAACAATTTCAGAATAATGTTCCTCAAGGTAAAATTGTGAAGACTGTGAATATCTCATCATCTACAGGACATGATATCATCAAAAGATTCTGAGAATCTGGAGAAATCTCTGTGCTGATGGGACGAGGGTGAAAATCAGTACTGCATGCCCGTGATCTCCGGGCCTTCAGGCGGCACTGCATTAAAAACATTCTGTAATGGAGATCACTGCATGGGCTCAGAAACACCTCCAGAACTCATTGTCTGTGAACACAGTTCTCCGTGCCATCCACAGACGCTGGTTAAAGCTCTATCATGCAGAGAAGAAGCCTTATGTGAACATGATCCAGAAACGCCGCCGTCTCCTCTGGGCCAAAGCTCATTTAAAATGGACCGAGTCAAAGTGGAAAACTGTTCTGTGGTCAGACGAGTCGAAATCTGAAATTCTTTCTGGAAACCATGGACACGCGTCGTCTAAACTAAAGAGGACTAAAGAGGAGAGGGACCATCCGGCTTTTCATCAGCACTCGGTTCAAAATCCTGCGTCTCTGATGGTATGGGGTGGATTAGTGCCTATGGAATGAGCAGCTTGTACATCTGGAAATGCTGAAAGGTTTATACAGGTTTTACAGCAAGATCTGCTTCCATCCAGATTCCATCCCATCTTTACTTCTGAAAGACTCCGCCTCTCCAATATCCTCTTTCTATACCCAATCATCTTACTGACCTGCAGCCTATTAACCTCCAGCTGTGTCTTTTTACTAACATGTACTTTTCCAGCCTTTCGTTGCCCCCGTCCCAAATTTTTGGAGACGTGTCGCGGCCATCGGATTCAAAATGACTTATTCTTCTTTTTTCCTTAAAACGGTACACTTCCTCAGTTTAAACGTGCGATGTGTTTTCTACGTTCTGTTGTGAATAACACTCGGCTTTATGAGATTCGCAAATCATTGCATTATGTTTTTTTTTACATTTCACACAGCGTCCCAACTTTTCTGGAACTGGGGTTGTATTTACCTTTAATGCACCTCTACTGTTCAGGGAGCCGCCGTCTCCATGGCAACAGCACCAATTCAGAGTGTGTGACAGATGACTGGCTCTGGACATCCAGAGAGGATCCCCAAGGACCTGCTGTCAGAATGAAGAGACACACACACACACACACACACACACACACACACACACACTCTACCCAGATACACACTCTGCACACTTTCCAAACTTAACACACACCCATTGCGAAACACAAATCAACACACACACACACACACACACACACACACACACACACACACACACACTCTACCCAGATACACACTCTGCACACTTTCCAAACTTAACACACACCCATTGCGAAACACAAATCAACACACACACACACACACACACACACACACACACACACACACTCATCACAAATCACATCTCTACACACACACAGCACAAATCACAACATAACACACACTCATCACAACTCAACACACTCATCACAAATCACAGCTCAAGACACACTCATCACAGTGTGATTCTTGTGAGTCGGAGTGTGTGTCGGCTTGTGTGTCGGAGTGTGTGTTGGCTTGAGTGTCGGAGTGTGTGTCGGCGTGTGTATGGCCTTGTGTGTCCGAGTGTGTGTGGCCTTGTGTGCCCGAGTGTGTGTCGGCTTGTGTGTCCGAGTGTGTGTCGGCTTGTGTGCCCGAGTGTGTGTCGGCTTGTGTGGCCGAGTGTGTGTTGGCTTGTGTGTCCGAGTGTGTGTCGCCTTGTCTGTCCGAGTGTGTATGGCCTTGTGTGTCCGTGTGTGTATCGCCTTGTGTGTCCGAGTGTGTGTCGCCTGGTGTGTCCGTGTGTGTATCGCCTTGTGTGTCCGTGTGTGTATCGCCTTGTGTGTCGGAGTGTGTGTCGCCTGGTGTGTCCGTGTGTGTATCGCCTTGTGTGTCGGAGTGTGTGTCAGTGACCACAGGCTGGGTTTGTGTATGTTTTTTCCCCTCTTTGCCATTTAATCTCCTCTCAGAGAGGCTTCATTAGTGTGGAGGAGAGCGAACTGCAGCCAGATAAAAGCTGACGCTCCACACACTCATTCCCCATCCGGCGACACGCCCAGAGGCACCGCGCCGTCACATTCACAGCGCCGTCTCTTCTTTCAGGGATCAATTTAAACCATAAGGTAATAGACACTGTTAAAAAAAAAACACTCAGAGGGAAAGTTTTCACAAATCCTATTTATCCAGTGTGTATATACATAAAAATACCAGCGCTTTTTGTCGCTGAGGAGCTACACACCGAATAACACATGACCTTAATACAATAAAGCAGCACGCAAAACTGCAAACACCATAAACAAACAGAGAGAGAGATCGACAGACAGACAGACAGGTTGACAGACAGACAGATAGATCAGTAAATAAATAAGTAATAAGACAGAGAGACAGATCAACAGACAGATAGATAAATAAATGGGAGTTTATATTTGTTTGTTTGTTTATTAACACATAACTGACATCACTTTCAAAACAAGTTTATAATTTTATTAGTTATTATTATAATAAATCAATCAATAAAATAAATAATAAAAATGCATATAATTTATTATACTTTCAATATAATTATTATTAGACATTATAGGTAATATGATATGTGTATAAATTATATGAAAATATGCAATGAACTTGAATATTTCTAAACACTAAAATATATTCAAATAATTTATTATAGTTTTTTTTTTTTTTTTGGTTTATGTTTACTAATCTAGTAACCTGCAACCCAGTGTATTTTTATTCAAGGCTTTGCTTTTACATTAAACCATTAACTCTGATATGACGTTGATCTCTCTTTCATCAATTACAGATCGACTAAAGATCCATTAAAGATCGATTAAATATCAATTAAATATCGATTAAAGATCAATTACAAATAAATTACAGCTCGATTACAGATCAATTAAAGATCGATTAAAGATTGATTACAGATCAATTACAGATCAATTAAAGATCAATTACAGATCGATTAAAGATCAATTACAGATCGATTACAGATCGATTACAGATCGATTACAGATCAATTAAAGATCAATTACAGATCGATTAAAGATCAATTAAAGATCAATTACAGATCAATTACAGATCGATTACAGATCGATTACAGATCGATTAAAGATCAATTACAGATCGATTAAAGATCAATTACAGATCGATTACAGATCAATTAAAGATCAATTACAGATCGATTACAGATTGATTAAAGATCAATTACAGATCGAGTAAAGATCGATTACAGATCAATTACAGATCAATTACATATATTTGACACAGTCTGAACTGAAATCTTTGACCTGTCTCAGCAGCTCTGGGATTTGAACACACAACCTTGTGCTCTCCTGACTGCTCCTTCCCGCTGTGTGCAAGTTTTGTACTGCAAAACTTTACATTATGTACATTAACGTGAACAAACCATCCAGCTTTAATGAATAAACTCTGTGTAATGTAAGCAAGTAATTAAAGTGATAACTTACACTGATTCCATACATGATTAAAAATCATTTGCATAAATTAGCGCAAATTAAATTACAGCATGTTGATAATCAGCTGTGTGTGTGTGTGTGTGTGTGTGTGTGTGTGTGTGTGTGTGTGTGAATGCACGTATACACTCGGAGTGAAAGCATGGTCATTAGTTCATACTGGTCACCGTGAAATGTAAATGTATTTAATTTAATGTATGTTAATATATGCATACTAATTATTTCATTATTGGTGGAATAAACACGAGTTAAAGCAGGTGTTCATTATGTAGTTAACATTCAAACTGTTCATTAACACAAGTGTTGATGACATTATTAACGTTACTCAAGCTGGTGTATTAATGTAATTAATGCAGTAAATAGCTGCAACTCCCTCCAGTAACTTGTGAGCACGACCGTTCCTTTGACTGGTGCTTTACTGAAAAACTTCACTGTAGATCACCCTCCAATGCACCATGATGTGAGAACTATAAAGAAATATGCTATATGGCCAAAAGTATTTGCACGCCATTATGAGTCCAGCTGATTTAGCGACACCCACTGCCGAACAGGTACATGAAACCCAACTGTGAGAGCTCTGTAGACGAGCGCTGGCAGTGGAATGGGTCGTACTGAAGAGCCACAAGCTGGTTCATGAAATTTCGACCCTGCTGGATCTGCTCCGGTCATCTGTAAGTGCTACTATTGTAACATGGAAACTTCTAGAAGCAAAGACAGCTAATCTATGAAGCGCTGGAACACACAAACCTCTGGAAGTAACATCAGCACAAAAACCGTGCATCAGAAGCCTCATGAAATGGGTTTCATAGCCAAGCAACTGCACATAAGCCTAAGATCACTATGCATAGTGCCAAGCGTGGACTGGAGTGGTGTAAAACACCGACGCTGGACTCTGGAGCAGTGGAAGCGTGCTTCATTATCTGGCAGTCTGATGGATGAATCTGGGTTAGGCGAATGCCAGGAGAACGCTACCTACTGGAACGCACAGTGCCAACAGTAAAGTGTAGTGGAGGATGGATAATAATGCTCTCGGGCTGTTTTTCACGGTTTGGACCCCTTAGTTCCAGTGAAAGTTAATGTTAATGCTAGCGCATACAAATACCTTTTAGACAGTTGTATTATTTCAACTTTGTAGGAACAGTTTCAGGAAGAGACCCTTTCCTGTTCCAGCAGGGCAATTCCCCTGTGCACAAACCGAGCTCCATAAAGACATGGTTTGATGAGTTTGGTGAGGAGGAAGATCCAGTGGCCTGTAGAGAACCCTGACTGGACACGTTTGGGATGAACTGGAATGCTGATTGTGAGCCAGGCCTCTTCACCTGACATCAGTGCCTGACCTCACTCGCGCTCTCTCTCGCGGGCACAAATTCCCACACACCCACTCCAAGATCTTGTAGAAAGTTTGCCCACTATCATGGAGGCTGTTATAACAGCAGAGGGTGCTCCTGAGTGGTGCGATGGAACCGGCGTTCGCTCTAGCATCTGGAAATCACGAGTTCAAATCCCGACAAGTAGGTAATAAGTGACAATTGATAAGTGGGGAGAAAAAATTTACCAAAAAAAAAAAAAAAAAAGCAAAACGTAAACTCATTTGTCTTGAATATGTTGGAAAACGTACAGCAAAAGGTACAGCTTTACCTCTGACTGTTACAAACACTGACACTGGAGACTCCTTCCATAAACGGTACAGAAATCAAGATTTCAGTGATTACACAAGTTTTTAATCTGCTGTGGAGCGTTCGCCGTACAAGTCCCTGTTGAATGAGCTGTTATTACAGAAACAATGATTAAATTAATGAACACCTTCTGACCAACCAGAGTCAAGAATTCAGCAGTGCTGAGGTGTACAGATGTGTAAAGCACTAATGAGCCCCATGATATAGCTAAGGAAACACTTCCTTTTCCCCCTAAAATGGATCTTTCCCTTGCTACCCTTGAACACAGTGTGATGTGTTGAAGGTTCGGTTGTGTTTAGGAAGGACATGGAGACTAGACGACCCTGTGTTTTTTTTTTTTTTTTGTGGGAGTGTGTCAGGAGGAGCAGATTGGAGCTCGCCCAGACTATTAAAGCTGACAGTCCTGCCTGATTGCACCTCTCTCCTCCGCTTGCCTATTGACTGTGGTTACGATGTAGCTTCCCATTTCCTGCTGAAATAAATTAAAAGTCAGAAGTAATTTGCCTGATGTGGGATGCAGGTGGATTTCGTTCTCTCCCCTCCACGTCCTGGCCTCAAACTTTCTGAATAAAACATTCCACGGCCTGGAAAATCAATTGAAGCCCCTCTTTGATGAGAGAGGGCTTATTTTCTGCCAGTGACAGTTTTGTGGCAGGGAAAAAAGCAAGGATTTGATTAAAGCGTAGATAGTGAGAGATTGAGGTCTTGTTCCAGCCACGGGAAGGATCAAGGCCTCTAATCGCGTCTCCGGCGATGCCGAGAGCAGAAACGCCAGCTTGCAACGTTCTCACCAGAAACCCTGATAGGACCTTGATGTGAAATGAAAATGAATATATCATTCCTGTCTTTCTGCGCTGCTGCTAAATCACAGGTTTTATGTATACAACTCAGATTTCTCCACATCGACTCGCGTATCCGAGCTGGTCTCAGGGGTCCATCTTGGAAATCCTTGTCATTTTTTTTTTTTGATTAGTATTGAATGTGTCACTAGGAGTAAACAATAAACTGCCTCAGAGGGAAACATCCTTGTGGACAGTTTATTTTTTCCCTAGTGAAACAAACCTAAAAATCAATTTCCTTTTCAAGAACGCAAAGAACAGAAACGACAGAAGGGACTCGAGCAACACCTTCAAGCCCTGTCAAAGGTAAATTTTGTTATAGTTCATATTTACCCTGTAGTTTTTCCTTTTTTCTTTCTGCTCGCACTCGTCTCTTTGCTTTTGAAGCCCTGCCTGAACGTCTAACACGTCCTCAAACAAACCGTCTCCATGTGAGTTCCTGTTCAGCGCAAGGTGAACCTCAGCGACATCAAACACACTTTCATGTTTCTTTTATTTCTGTAACACTCTGACTTCTGAAACATTTCAGGGATTACATATATCCTCTTCCCGATATCTTATCCGTGTCACTTCACCTTGTCCTGAAGGTGATACTCCATAGAGGCGAGGATGAAATTCCCGCCCGAGCGTCTGGAATTCCCGTGGGATCTAGCTGGGGAGAAGGTAACAGAGCAGATGATGAGAGGTCACGAGTCCTTAGTTTCCATCGTCAGATGTTACTTGTCTTTCCCCAGGCCCATGCTTGAGAAGGGACCTGTGCTTGAAGTGCTTTCACAGGTGGTCGAGCCCTCAGGCGAATCTCTGATGCTGCTTCCCTTTTTATTATCTACTTCCTGAAGTAATGAAAAGAGACTCGGATCAAAGACGAGCAGCGTGAAGCTCCCGAGTGATGAAGCAGGTCTGAGGCAGGAGCGTTCACCTAAAATCTGTTGCTTACAAAATGTCTGGAGAAACAGCTCACATGATGGAACGGTGACACCACTTATTACCTTTTAATATTTGCCCATAGTTTAAAGCTAGAGTATAAATAAAACCGTTTGACGGAAGGAATGATTATGTATGATACTGTACTTCTCTGTCCAATCATCTTTAAACATTCGGTTTACATCATCAGTGTATTTTTTTTTTCAACAATCCACGTCATTAGTTCGCTAATCAGACCATAGAGGGTAAATAAAATGAAGAATCTACAGAAGTCTGTGAAAACTCTCATTAACGCTGCATTCGTCTAGAGGTTGCGACTTGTAATATTCAAACCTCGACTAGGAAAAAACAAAGAAAAGTCCCCTCGACATGGAAGTCCTACTCCTCAGCTCCGAGTTAAAAAAGAGACATAAAATCAATATGGCTGCTCACAGGTCGCTCCATCGGGTCCCGGTCCATTTCAGGATCCAGTTTAAGATTCTGTTGTTTGTCTTTAAAACTCTTAATGATCAAGCTCCTTCTTATCTCAAAGATCTTCCAACATTACATTCATCTAACAGACTTCTAAGATCTTCTGATAGGATTCTTCTGTAAGTCCCTCCATCCTGTTTAAAAACTAAGGCGGATGGAGCCTTTTCAGTCCCCGCCCCTTGTTTATGGAATCAATCGCCACTGGAGATCCGCCTTATACCTTCTGTTATCATTTTTAAAAAGAGGCTGAGAGCGTATCTCTTCTCCCAGGCGTTTTAATCTCATGATCACCATTGTCTTCTGTCTGTCTTTTTTCTTACTCTGTTCAGCACTTTGATCAGCTTTGCTGTGTTTAAATGTGCTATATAATTACAATTTATGTACTAGCTTACTTACTTACAGAGTAACTTTTCTTATCTTTAAATGGTTTATTCTGTAAATACAAGTATTTGCTTTAGAACTTGTAGCCAGATTCAACTATAAAAAAACAATTCCACAGAACCGTTACATAAACATTATTTAAAATCTTTCTATTCCTGGACACATTAGGTCTGAGCTGACTTTGGTGCTTGGACCCCTAAATAGAATAACTTTGATCATGTGAGTTGAGATTTAAACCAGTGCATCAAAATCAAAAAAGTCACTGCTTCATAGACCCCTGTGGCTCCCGGACCCCACACGGATCAATAAACGTACAGACGTAGTCGCTTGTTAAATCTACTGTACATACAGACGTAAATATACGTCACTCATCACAGTTAGCTCTCTAGCTCGTTAGCTAGCAAAAGACGACTACATGTAATATATACTTGTAGCTCAAGTATCCAAATAAAGAAGCAAACTTTGGACAAACTTTGGAAACTTATTATGACTATATTGTGTGTAGAAAGGAAACATTTATAAGTAAATCATTTGCAGGGGAATTTATACGAGGCTTTTTTTTTTTTTCCTTTTATGGGGTTTTGTAGGCGTGGCTAAATGTAACTTGCATGAATGTGTTTGCTAATTTTATGGCTGATTGATGTTTATCGACATACGCGCATGAAAAAATGTTTTGTTCAGCAAACATTATGACAAAACTATTTTGCTGAAGTTTACAAAGGGGCGTGGTTAGAACCTTTAAGCTTTCTCAGCTTCATTCCAGAGAAATTCCAGCTCTCGCTTGTAAGGTCTTAGGTTTTCACTGAGAGAGAAGGGTCCCCAGGAGAAGTATTGTGTCCACACTTTCTTCATTCTGTCCACAGTTCTTTTGGCCTTCTTGTAGAGAGAATAAAACAGAAGAGTAAAAGAAGTGGACATGCGTAGGCAGCTGAGAGTAAGAGCCCTTTTTGTGCCGTGTCCCCCTGATGGTTGCCCCCTCTCACTAAAGGGGAGTTATCTTCCTCCTAACAAGCTTGATGCCATCCTCTCTGGCTGTGTGACACAGAAAGTGTCGACTCTCCAGAGTGACAAAGGCTACGCGGCACCAATCAGGACGGAGCCGAGTCGGAGCCCGCGATGCAGCCACTGTGATTATGATTAATGTTTGGGGCGGATGGCAGAAGCCTGGACTTCTTTAGCTTCGGGGGGGAAGACATCAGCGCCGCTGTCGTATTAGATTGTGAGACATTCATTTTTTATGTCTGGACTCTAATACTACATATTCATCACCAGAATGTGAGAAACAAATAGGTTCTTGTTCTTCTGGGGAACGAGAGAATAGAGCCACTTGAATGTTTAAAAAAAAAAAAAAAAAACACTTTCTCTGCTATCTCATACACACAGAGCCCTGGAGAGGCCATAAAAAAGTTTTCTTCTTTTATATACACAATTTAGTTGCACACGGCAGTGAGATGCTGAATTGAGGTCATGGAATTCTCTATGAAACTGACTTTTTAATATTTTTTACAGTTTTTCGGTGAACAACTGTACCCACGTTTGTGGTACATTTAAAAATTCACGGCCCGATTTCTCAACCGAACGATAAAACAGTCAAGTTCCAGCTCACACGATCAAAAATAACGCTTCCAATTAGAACCAAAAAAGGGTTTTTCAGCCTGATGCCATCAGAGAACCCCTTTTAAGTTGCACAAATATCCTTATACTCCCAGGTTCTTTAGAGAATTTACTGGTGCTCTAAAGAACCCAGAAATGGTTCTTCACAGCAGTGCCACGAGGAGCCATGTTATCATGAGTTCTCTAAAAATAACCTCTTCGTTAGTGCTTTGTGCGTTCAAAGTCAGGTTCTTAAGAGTGATGCCAGGAGAACCTTTTCCAGTCCCACAAAGAACCTTATAGCGTTCACTTTAACCTGTTACAGGATGATAGCTTGAAGAGCCAATACACTGCTCCGAAGAACCTATAATGAAGCATAAAGAACTTCTTTAATCTCCAAACAACCATAGAGCTCAACTCAAGAACCTTATATGATGAAAAACGGTTCGTGGCAAGGAGAAGGTTCTTTACAGGACCTATGGTGGTGAACTTGTAGAGGATCTTTTATTGTTCAGTTAAGTAATTCTAGACGTTCTTTACAATCCAGAACACAGCGTTTTAACAGCATTCAAATCCTGAGACATCTTAAAACTCGGATTTTATATTTCGACATTTCTGTGTTGATCTGGGAGTAGGTTTGGATCATCATCTTGGTCAAATCTCTGCCTGGTCTGGACCTCCTGGCAGAGGAAACCGGGTTTGGTGCTGAATTCTTAACTGAATTCACGATGCCATCGATCTTCACCAAACAAACAAACAAACTCAGCTCTAAAACGTCACTGATCCACATCCAGGTTTCACGGACGGTAACAAAACGATAGTTCTAATGATAAGTTTCATTTTTACACCATCTCCATTAGCTTCTTGTTGTGAAAGCAGCTGATTTTGAAATTTGACAATCACAGGAATCTAAACTAAATGGTACGAGTCTTAAACTGTGATCTTTGAGCTTTTTTTTCTTTTCTTTTCACGATCACAAAGTCCGATTTCAATCTGGAACTTTCGGTTATACCCCTAATAAACCCCTTAACGAGCTTTTGTAGCATTGCAGATTATTTGCCATGTCCATGATCTGATCTGAGCATGTTGAATACAACTATTAGAATGAAATATTTCAAAGCAATTTTAATTTTCTAACCAGCTTTAACCAGCCATTAAAAAGTAAGAACTTTACTTCTGCAATAGACTAAAAAAATAATAGTAAAATCACGTCTTAGCGAGTAAAAATATCTTGAATATAGTTGGATTTATCTAATAAGATTAAAATATACCAAATATATTATTATTAAAGCTGTTTTTAGGCATTATTCTACTAATTTCAAGCTTGAAATAAATTGCTCTTGTTCTAAATGATCTGCCAATAGAAAGCAAAATGTAAAGCTTGAAAGTGTAAAAGCATCTCAAAACAGGCTAAATAATCGAATATTTAATGGATAATAATCTTATTATGAGAAATATTAAATACATTTCTACATCGATGAACCAAGTGTGGAATGAACCACCCTGTGTTGTGCAGTTATAGAACGTCGGGGAGTGATGGAGGTGTGACGGAGGTGATTATTTTTCTATAACAGCACGTCCCCTGAGCGTTTTATTCCTTTTATACCAACTTATGTCAACTTGCCATGGATTACAATCTCATTTCATTAATTAAAGAATGATTTCACATTTGACCAATCACATTTAATTTCATGTTGTGGAATGTCAGTGAAAGAGGTTAGTTCCTGTTGTCGCTTGCGTTATAGCAGCTATAAACCCTTCACCAGCCTCGCTTTGTTTTCTCTCTTGAAGTCAATAAGTCAAAAATTAACACAGCTTGTTCGTTTGTTTGTTTGTTTGTTTGTTTGTTTGTTTGTTTGTGTGCTTGCTTCTGTTATAGATAAACCATATGTGAAATTCGTGAACTCCTGTGAACTGCCCTGAAGATGTTGGACACTGGAGACTCCCATAACTCTGGAGACTTCCATAAATCTGGAGACTTCCATAAGTCTGGAGACTCCCATAACTCTGGAGACTCCCATAACTCTGGAGACTCCCATAAGTCTGGAGACTCCCATAAGTCTGGAGACTCCCATAACTCTGGAGACTCCCTTAACTCTGGAGACTCCCATAACTCTGGAGACTTCCATAAGTCTGGAGACTCCCATAATTCTGGAGACTCCCATAACTCTGGAGACTCCCATAACTCTGGAGACTTCCATAAATCTGGAGACTTCCGTAAATGTTAAATAAATGTCTCCTTATAGAAGCCCTGAAACTGTCAGAAAACCCGGTATGCCGTGGTGTAAAAATGTTTACAGGAGGATTTCTGTGTTTAAAAAGAAGAAATCTGATCATTTTTATGGGGAAATGAAGTTGGATTCTTCACAAACAGAGCTGTGGGTTTCTTCCATAGCTTCATAGCTTTTTTTTTTTTTTTTTTTAAAGAGAACACAATCCACCAAAACATGAGCGCGGAGTTCATTCAAAAACTCAAGGTAGGAAATTAATTGCAAAAAAAAAAAAAAAAAGCACACTTTGTGACTTTTATACGTTTCAGCCACACGAGCAACAGAAACAGAGACAAAATGGCCGCCTCACTACCTCTTCTTTTTCTTTTGTCGGGTAAATGAGCTTCTACTCCTTTGCTCGGTGTCTTTCACACACTGTGCACTACGCTTGAAGCGTTGTTTTGAAGATATACACTCTGCCACAGGAATCGTGCCAAATGCTTCTTTCGGAATAGCGCACCGGCGTCTGATCAAAGCCAAAAACGTGTCAATTTCCCGAGCATTAGAGCGAAATAACGTATGATGAAACTGTCAGAAAGTTGCTGCGAGTCTCCTCTGCATCTTACAAGAATTATTCTGCTGCTTTGTCTCTCTCTCTTTCTCTCTCTCTCTCTCTCTCTCTCTCTCTCTCTCTCTCTCTTTTAACAGTAATGCACAATAGATGACACCTCCGGAGCGTCGAGCGTTCACAGCCCTGGCCTTAAAGTAAATGATGTGGGATTAATACGACGCTTTAAATATTCCGCAGAAAAGCAGCTGACGAAGGCGTTCGCTTGCACGCAGGCTGCGCAATTTAACAACACATTAATCCTCGCAACTAATTCGTTCAATAACATATTAAACAAGCGGCAGAAGTGCGGTCCTGTCTGTGAGCCCCGTCTTTTTATCTGCTTTTCACTTTTTCCTTCATCATAATCCGTCATTACTTTCGAAGATGAACACCTTCTAGTGGCGCTGATAAAAAAAAATAATAAAAAAAAAAATTTATGATGGCCGAATGGAGCTTTAAACCCAGTGGTCAAGAAAGTAATCATCAGCTCCAGTGAGAATAAAACTCATATCTAGTAATGACGAGGCAGTGTACGCTAAAATGGACCCTTTATATTCCACTCTGATGCTATTACTCACTATTTTTAAAAATTCTTTCTTTTTTTTTCCTTTTGATAGACTTCAATTACGGTTTGGATTAGAAATGAATATTATATGTAAAACATGTCAAATTATTTAGAAACACAAGAATGTGAAGAAGATCAACCATCACGACAAACAAACAGTGACTTAAAGTCCAGGCACAGCAATATGGGCGTGTCTTTGACTCCATACATGGACGTCGTCACGCGGGAACATCGTTAACGTTTATATATGCAAATTTCCCCCATTCCCATAAACCCTTTTTCCACGCGTAAAGATTTTTAATTTTTTTTTTTTTTTTTTAAGTTTTGTGTTTATATACAGTAGGGGCGGCTTAAACATACGACCGTGCATCCTAATTAAAGACACACCCACTGGTCTGAGGTCTGAGGTCAGGTTTTATGTTTAATATTTAACTCGTTATTAAAGACATAAACTTTAAAACACAATATAATAGGGTTACGTAATGCAATATACAAACAAACAAACAAATAAGTACAAAAATAAATGAAAAGTGCCAAGACAGACACTGTAATTTACTTCAGGGTGTTTCACTTTATAATTAAACAACAACAACAACATTATTTTACTTTAAGAATAGTGTTAATGAATACATTTTTAAAACAGGATTAGCATAAATTACAATGACATAAACTCGGCCCATTGGATTGTCTTTAACAAACACAATGCTTTCGTCTTACTACTTGCAAATACAGAACGTATAGGCAATAAAAGTCATATAATTTCATAGAATTTAAAATAAAATC
The DNA here is from genome assembly GCF_023375685.1 of Ictalurus furcatus. NCBI lineage: Eukaryota > Metazoa > Chordata > Actinopteri > Siluriformes > Ictaluridae > Ictalurus > Ictalurus furcatus. Next base: position 18,095,709 of record NC_071281.1, read on the forward strand.
AGTAATATTTTGCCGTCATGGTTACAGCTTGTACCTCCTTCTGTGTTCATCTGGAAAAAGTTATTATAAGAATGTCAATTTTATTTAAAATACCATACACATCTTTTTGTTGCTTAAACAGTTGCCACCCGTGTTTTAAATCTTTAACTAAATAACAATAAAGTGCTTTATTATTGGAATATTTTTTTTATATAATATATATATATATATATAATATAAAATATACTTGCTTTTAAGCACTGTGTATTAGCTACACGCTGTATTCCTGTGTACCTGGATCTTTTTGTATTATTATTAGTATTATTATTATTATAAAAAACCTGTTTCCTGCTGTGTTATTACAATAATTGCTGACAAGTTGTAAACACACACACACACACACACACACACACACACGTTACAAGGTCATACACGGTGTAACTGCATGAATAATGGGATCAGTGAGCAGATGTAACTAATGCAGAAGAAGATTCCAGTTAACATCACGGCTAACGTGTGTCGTGTCATTAAAATGTTCTTCAGACTAGATTTAATGATTTTTTTATTTCGCTAGAGATGGATAAAAATGTGAACTGATGAGTAAAACTCCAGGCTCTATACACTTTTACTGGACATCGATCTGCGATAGACAGGTTTAATATACATTATTTACACCAGGTCTCTTTTAGAAAAATGGAAAAGTGTGTGTGCTTGTGTGTGTGTGTGTGTGTGTGTGTGTGTGTGTGTGTGTGTGTGTGTGTGTGTGTGTTTCCAGTCAATACTAGTACCTACTTTATTTCTACAGGAGGTCGTTACACAGTACAGACACGAGTCAGATTATTTCAACTTTGATCTACTGTAACAGATAAGTTGCATGTAAACATTTGCGTAAAACAAACTGAACTAAAAAATTGACTAGAAATGTACAAAAGTTTCATAAACGCTGATTTTCTTCATACTTGTGTGTGTGTGTGTGTGTGTGTGTGTGTGTGTGTGTTGATAAATACCAATCAAATGTTAATTACCGAGTGCGTTCCCGACACAACTCATTTGCATGTACTGTAGTGACACCCACAAAAGACCATAAAAGGTAAAGCACAAAGAGAGGTGTGCAGGAAATGAACACTCAGGGTGAAGACTGAAAAACAGAAGTGGAAGTTATTTTGACTCACTTCTATAGCGATAAAAATGTGTAATTCTATACTGTATAATATTAATAATAATAAGTGAGTGCTAAATCTTCTCTCAGCGTGGACAGACCGACCCGTCCTATGCTTATACGCCGCCGTTTCTTTTCTCATTACTGAATCATTTAAAGTTTTATTTGTCTTAATGTATGGGTTTGTGTTGGCTCACTTAATTTCTTTATTTTTATATTCTTTAAGTAATGCCAGTACAATAAAGTGTTATAATATCTATCTATCTATCTATCTATCTATCTATCTATCTATCTATCTATCTATATACAGGTTTTCACTAAATGGTCTTAATGGTGCTCTTAATCCCGGTCCTAGTGAACTAACATGAGGATGTGTTTTCGATAGAGTGCTTCTATAGCGTCTGTTAAATGCTGTCAAGGTTAAAAAAAAAGAAAAAAGGTGCTACCTCTAGCGTAGGACAGGCGCACGTCTAATTAACTCTTAATTATGACAACTGGCCAATCAGAAGCTTCTAAAAGTCATTGCATACATTTCTGGAATCCTCCATGCTGTTTAAAGAGCCTGTCAGCTTGGGGGGTGTAAACTTTTGACCCACTGGAATTGTGGGACAGTGAATTTAAAGCTAAAATAAATCCATCTCTTATCAGTTGTCCTGATCTGAACAAAGTAGATGCCTTAATTGCCTTTGACTCTGCGGTGTATAGCATGGCCAAGTTATTTCATGTGAACAGGAATAAATCAAATTTACATTTTAATAAAATATAATTTACGAGACATTTGGTTTTGCCTGCATGTTTTTAAAATTGAATATCTTGAACTTTATGAGGATGAAATGCTCTTAAAGTAGTTTATTATAATGTGGTTTAATATATTGCTGCATCCCTGTTGGCCTTTAATGTCCTGTGTGTTGTTTGGGTAGCAAAAATACATAAATAAAACAAAACAAAACAAAACAAAACAAAAAAAACGACCTGTTTATTCGTTTTTATTAAATGTCAAACAGTCGAAAAATATATATTAGAATGGTATATGGTAATAAAATAAAATGAGTAAAATAAATAATACAAAGGATATTAGCCGAAAGAGGAGCGAACAGGAGGATCTCTGAGAATGAGGAAGGGATTTGGGTTCATTATTTCCATCAATATTGTTAACATCGCTAACTGTCATGTAGATAAGTATATTGGGTAATTTTTATTAAACTGCTGTAAAATGTAAAGCCATGCCCCGGGTCCATGGCTAAGTGGTGAACTGAAGAAGAGGGTTAGACATTAAGAGTGTAAGAGTCAGAAGCGAAGTCTCTTCTACTGAACGATTCTCAGACTCCCAGGCGAAACCATTCAGCTTAATTGCTTTAACCTTCCTCATCCGGCCCGCGGTAAATACGTTTCTAATTCATCATTTTCTATATTCCATGGTTCACTCGGCCCAAATATGGGAAAATCATTTGAAATTCTCCACTTGATGAGCTTCTACTCAGGAGTAATTACTTCGGCACAATAAATGGGAGTGCAGCGGCGTAGCGTGCAGCAAAGGAGGAGAGGGGAAGAAGAGGAAGAGGCTGTAGGAGGATAAAAATACGCCTCTTTTCATCTCCCTTTTCGCTCCCTCCTCGACGATTTTGCTCCTCACTGCCGTTACGAGTCATAAGCTCATAAAACCAAAGTTTAATATGAGGCAGTATGTAAGAAAGAAGCAGCTGAACCGAGTGGCTGGGCAAACACATGAGCCACGTATGCTTTAATGGGTGTTTATTTCTGTTTTAAGTGCACCAAGTAGAAGAAAAGCAAGATTATTAAATGGGATCCCAGCTCTTAACCGTCTCAGTCCGTATTAAAATGATTTAGCTCATAACTTAGCAAAACATAAAAAGGGACAAACCAATCTGTTCAACTGCTAAGGTTCAGGGCCACACGTTGTAAGGTTGTTCTGCGTAGAATTTTGAAAGATTCCAACAAAAGTACAAACTGAAGAGGAATGTTTAGACGAAAAACAGAATATTTCTAAGAACACTGATGTTTATTCAAAGGCAACTAGCTGAGAGCATGTAGAACGGCAACGGCACGGACAGCTCCGTCGCCAGCAAGTCTAGTCCTTCTTGCTGCTAATTTGTATGGCTGAAATACCATTTTTCCAACAGGAAGGAAGCTGTTGAAGAAAGACTATTTCAGACATTTGACCATGCTATGACCTTGACCCTGTTTAGCTCGATTCAAAAACTCGATCAGTTTATCTGATTGTTAGAATATATAACACATATGTACAAATCCTACAAACATTCAACCACCATCCCATTCAAGTGGGTGAGTTAATACTGTAGCTGGGAAAATTGTGAAAACATCCCCCCAAAACCCCCGAAACCCCCGAAACCACCGAAACCGATCCTATATCCTACAGCGATATTAATGCTCATGACTGCAGTCGATCCATCATTCCTGGAGCTGACCAGAAGATATGCAGGTTTGAATATATAAAACCAAACTAAACTCATGACCATGGATCATGATGCTCCTTTAGCTTCTTGCATCTTGACTAAACACAGCTATAATATAAACCGAGGTTTCTGAATATGGGGCTACTTCATTTACAAATGGGGTTATGAGAAAAGTCTCCACTTTTGTTTTATTTGTTTTATTTTACAAATAAATATTTCCAACTGCTCTAACTGTGCAGAAGGATTTTGTATGCGACTGTTTGGAAATGTTACAGGAAGTCACATTCTAACAAGCTGCCTTCAGACGAAGAAGCCTTTATTTGTCACGTGCATCGTACATTACAGCACATTGAAATTCTTTTCTACACATGTTCCAGCTTGTTAGGAACCTGGGGTGAGAGCGCAGAGTCAGGCATGATACAGTGGAACAGAGAGGGTTAAGGGCCTTGCTCAAGGGCCAAACAGTGGCAGCGTGAACTCCTGATCTTCTGATCAGGAGTTCCTGATCTCCATGTTTCATGTTTTGGGTTTTACAATACTGTAGATAGTACGATTCAGAATCAGAACCTATCACTGAACAGTGTCAATTCATTCCCTTTAGTGGAAAAAGACTGAATCATTTGCAATGAAATCATTTCTAATGTTTCTTACATAAAACGTGGGCTACAGGGGACGTGGGCTACATTTGGGTAATTGGCACTTCCTCTGCCCTCCTGATCCAGCAGCCTCTAATTTCTGGAGACGTGACCTCCAGAGAGGTGACAGGAATGAAGAGAAGGTGGGAAGGATGGAGGGATGGATGGATGATTAAAGCATTCTGTGACACAGCAAGCTCAGCAGGTGAAAGTTAATCGTGTCAACATCACAGATGAGGACATGTTTATCCAATGTCATCCGGAGGAAGACGGGGAAAGGCAGAAAGCAGCGTGTGGGCGTCGAGAGGTACACTCGGCATAATTACCGCTAACATTCTCTACTGCTACAGAAAGCAGGTGTTTTAAAGGTGAGAGAGAAGAGGACACCGTGGAAACATGAAGAAGGCTTGTTCAGCTGTGAAGAGCAGAGCAGCTATTACACAACTGTTAGACCAGCACTGTCTTTTTACGTGCCTTTTAATATGAGTCGTTACTCAGGAAATGGCTGATAAAATTAGACTAAATCTGTGATCTCTCCTACCAAGGCAGAATATTTAAAAGTCTTTCTCTAGAAGATACTAAGTGGAGTCTGAGGGTGTGCGATCACACTCGTTTGGCCTTCCTGGATTCTTTTCAAACCATTCTTCCAGCTTGATTTCAACCTTCCACATCCTCCACTAGTGACTGCACCAGTCTTCGTTCAGTAACACCTTGCTATATATCTTTTAACATGATTTGATATTTGATGCAGAATACAAATGACAAAATAAACCCCGATGACCTCAATTCCAGCTTGAATATTCTAGGGTTCCTAAAATTGTACTCTTCTGTATGGAAATTAGGTTCTGCAACAGGATTACTGGGCTTAATCTCCATGATAGGATGAGGAGCTCATCAATCAGAGAGAGACTCAGAGTAGAGCCACTGCTCCTCCAAAATAAGAGGAGCCAGTTGAGTTGGTTTGGGCATCTTACAAGGATGTCCCCTGGTTGGTTCCCTCTAGACCTGTATCAGACACACGATCTCAAGGTCAACCCAGGATTTTACAGTTGGCTGGGGATGCCTGAGAACCTTCCAGGAGGAGCTGGAATCTGTGGCCAATGGCTTAAATATCATAGTAAGAGAGAATTGCTTGGGGATCCACCAGTAGGAATTGAAATCTGTGTCACTAGATTATACACTATATATATGTGGACACTTAGCCATCATACCCACATGTGGTTCTTCCCCAAAGTGATGCCACAAGGTTTTAAACACTCAATTGTAGAGCATGTCTCTGTATGCTGTAGCATTACAATTTCCCTAATGGCCCAAACACTGTTCCAGCATGACGATGCCCTTGTGAACAAAGCGAGCTCCATGAAGACGTGATGTGTTAAGGTTAGGAGAAGGTGGAAGTACTCGAGTGTCCTGCACAGAGCTAAACCCTGATCTCAACCCTACTGAACACCTCTGGGATGAAATGGAACTTTAGCCTCCTCACATCAACATCAGCACCTGACCTCAACCTCACTAACACTCTTGTAGCTGAATGATCACAAATCCTCACAGCCACGCCCCAAAATCTAGTGGAAAGCCTTCCCAGAAGAGTGGAGATTATTATAACAGCAAATAAATCTGGAAGGGAAAAAATCAACAATCACATATGGGTGTGATGGTCAGGGGTACACAAACTTTTGGCCACATAGTGTATCCCATCCCCCAGGAGGAGCCGGGATCTGTATCCAGGGAGAGAAAACTATTGGATGATCTCAGCTTGTTGGCACTGTGTCCCCACCAGGAAAAGCAGAAGGAAAATTAATGAATGTAGGAATGTTCCAAAGATGAATAATTCCTGAAAACTGTTGGAGCAAATCTTCAAATTTAGATGCCATCGGCTTTCAGAACCATGCATCTCTAAGTTCTGAAACTGTTGGTCTGCTTGGTTCTGTATCTACAGGATGTTACGTCTTTTTCTTTTATCTAGACAGAAATCTGGAGGTACCACAGGAAAGGATTTCAGCCTTCCACCACTATTTTTGGGTTTGTCCAAATGGTATTCCTTGGTGATGTTCCACTATGCGATTCCTGCTACTTGGTGGTGCCAGTAAGTGTACCATAAGGTATTCCTACGTATGTCTTGCACCTCGCACAGTTACCAAGTAGAGTTAAACCCAATGAAGAATCACAAATTGAACTTAACTGAAGCACGACTCTCAAATAACTTTTATATGTTCCTTTGGAATTTCCAGCTCTCCAAATTGCTTTCGCTGGTGTCCTTTGGGATCCTTTTTATCAACTGAGCTGTTGTAAACGTTGATGTTTGATTTACAAGGCCATTACCAGTCGCTCTCAAGACATCAGTCCATGTCAAGAAAGTCATATTGTAATGTCACGGCATGACAAAACAGATTGACAACAGTGGACGAGATTACAGTGGTCTGCTCGAAGCCTCCATTTTCAAACGGGGAATTAAAGCAAATGATCTATGTAGCAGATTGTCACTCATATTTGACAGATATGTGAAAGAGGTGGGTCATAAAAAGCCATAAAAATGATGGAGTAGGTTCCAAAAATTCTGGGTCTAAAACCAAGTACTGTTTTATATGGTCCTTATTCAACAATTTCAACAATTGTATTTGTTTCTGGTGCTTTCAATCAGAAAGAACACACCGTTTTCATGAATAATGATGCTGTCAGATCGGTGCTGATGAATATTTTGCTTAACCTCTATCCATGCAAAAACGGCAACAGGAAGTGAGCACGGTGGAATATTTATCAGAAGAGTGCATCGTTATTTTTTTAAAGCATCCATCTCCGCATCATAAACCTTTCACCTCGACAGGATGAGAATTCTCTGGCACGCATGACTGACCTGTTGTCTTTTCTTTCCAAAGCCACTTAACGGAGACTCCAGTGTCCCTCGAGATGCTCTTAGACACATGAGGAACTGAGTGACACTCATTCAACGCAGCATCAGCAGTCAGCAAAAGAGGAAACAAAAATCGACAAAGAGCCCCCGTCTACATCCCTGAGCTTGTGAGCCATCAGCTTCCATTTGGAGGACATATTTATGCCCATCTGCTGGGTTGGGTTTACTTATTTATCAGAAAAGGTGGTCGACTCACCAGCGGTTAACACTTCACCACACATATGCGGCGTGAAAGTTCCCAGTCAAACTGAGTCGGACTGTATTTAAGAAGAGCAAAAAGCAGAAAGGTCAATCGTTCAGACCAGTGAAAGAGAAGTTTAATTAAAATAAAAAAATAAAAACAGGCAGAAAAATGGTGAAGGTTTAGTAAGTAAAAAGGTGAACGTTCCAGATATATTTAGTTCCAATTTGAAGCTTGGCTTTCGACTCGAAGGTGAAAGGTGTTTTCGGTTTTTACTTCTTTTCATGCTTTTATGTTTTCAGACATGCTTTCCGGTTTCATCCGACATACCATAATGCATCTTGAAGCCATGTGCTTTGACTTAAAACTAAATAAATGTAGCAGACCTCCTAAGGTGTTAGTGGCAGGTGTTTAAATCCCCTGTATGGCAACTACATACATTTTACATGAAGTTGAAATACTAATTACATCTTTTGAATGACCATTTAAAAAACATGCTGCAATTTGACAGATATAAGCCGATGTGCCGTTGCTTTGCTCACCTTTCTACATGTTAATCTTGGTGTAGTGAGCTCACGGTCCCATTTAGCACCATAGAGTTATTATTGCACCTAGTGGTCAAAAATAAGAACTGCAACAAGTGCTAATATAGGTCCACTGGGGCAGGATTCATGTTGCACCACGCTCCTGGGAGGAGCAGCAGATAGGGCAGTTAATGACAGGGTTCAGGGTCAAATTAGGCTAGTTTAAAAACACTCCATAGCCACCAAGATGTTTCATAGTGGATAAGCAGGATTGAGACTAATGAATCTCCACAAACATTTACACTCTCGGCATTTGGCAGACACCCTTATCCAGAGCAACTTACATTTATCTCATTTATATATTTGCGCAGTTGAGAGTTAAGGGCCTTGCCCAAGGGTAACAGCTTAGTAGTGCTGGGGTTTGAACTCCCGACTTTCTGATCAATAACCCAATATCTTAACCACTAAGCTACCACTGCCCAAACAGAGGCAAAGTGTAAGTGCAGACAGTGTGTCTATGATGTACAGAACCGTTTCTATTATGAGAGATATTGTAAAGATATAGGAGAGGGAAAGGGGAATTACCGAGTGGATAATGTCTAAACATCAGAAATGCGTGTGCACCACAGTGACCTCGTTTCCCACACTGAGAAAAAGAAGAAACATTTGTCTCGCTTTTCAAATTTCTACATTTTGTGTGTGTTTTTTGAGAAAGAAATTTTGTATGCATGCTGGATGACGTTTCTGTGTTGTGGAGTCTCAACCGTCTATTACAGGGTTATATACAGCAGCCCATCGCAGAAGTTACATGCGATAACGTCTTCACTTCATTTTGTTTCGAGGGTATGTTGTTATTAATGTGGTTCTGCAACAACTAAATCATGAGCTGCTCCTCGGTTTAAGGATAAAATGGATAAAAAGCTTGAATAAAACTATGAGTTTTTTTTTTTTTTTTCTTGGTGCAGCTGAGACTTCAGACCTCTGGCTCGAGCATCAGTAGGTTTAGCTGATTTAGTTTAAGGTAAATTTAGCCAAAACCGCAGGGACCGTGGATTCAATTCTCTTTGTAATACGATAGCACTCCAGGTAAAAAAAAAATCAGGGCATAAATTACCCACAGGTGGGTGGCAGGGGGTCCGCGTCCGTCACACACGTCAAATTAAATAGATTGAGAATTGATTTTCCTTTCTGTAAACTGAAATTAATCTGGAACCAAAGTGAAAATCTTAGAATGAAAAGTGGGGAGAGCGGTACAGAACATTAGTCACCATCAAGCCAAGCAGTGAATAATTTCATACCGATCCACGTACGCGCCGCCATCATGGTGTTATCTGACCAATCATGCCTTTTGCTGATGATAAATAGACCCACATGGCAAGTTTTACAATTGCATTATGGGTACGCCATGACAGCCTGTGTGATTAGGGTGAGACTCATTATGAGGAATTGATTTAAGGCGTGAAGCATGCGTATGACAGCTGCCTGACTGTAACGAATATAAACCCCAACATCCCAGTGACGCGTGTTAAGATGCTGAATTTATGTTTCCTCGCCAGTGCAGACAGACGGAGTGTCAAATAAGGAGAAATTAAACATGCAATGTAATGAGTGGATTCATAACACGCCACATGTATTAATTATGATCTAATAAAATACTTTACTACATGTAACAAAAGACTGAAGAAAATAAAACCCCCTGCTGTGTAGGAAATTTTACTAAATATTTCATTATACGCGACGTCCTGTCAATCTAATTAGGTTCTTGTTTGGCATATATGACTGGAAGTCCCAAAAATGATATATGATGTAGAATATAATCCATGTAAAATTTTTGGAATGAATTTGACATTTATTTCAAGAAAATGAGTAAGCTAATTGTTTGTTGTTTAGTTATATAATGTGTACACTCACTCTGCTATATCCTTTTATGACCTCACCAGGTATGTCATTATTATTATTTATTTATTTATTTAAAAGTAATAAACACTTGGAATTGTGCTACTTTGTGGCAAAAACAAGTTATTAAAAATTAAATAAGCCGGTGGATTTAAATATTTTTTACGTGCAGTTAGTGAAGGCAAGGTACAAGGGTGAAAACTCAGTGTTTGCTTTATTGATGCACATCCAAGAAACAGACACACAGCAAAACATGAGGAGGATCAATAAATCAGATAATTGAGAAAACAAACGAAGATAGAAACCAGGAAGTACAGCAAGGAAAAAATACCAGCAAGCATGGGAAAGTCGACAAGTGCATGCTAAAGAAGAACAGACACACTGGGGCAGAAATAAGCAAACTAATCAACGTGAAACACAGAACAGGTGAACACAATAAGGTAATCAAACAATAACAGGATGAGGCGGAGGCGGAGGAGGAGACAGGACCAAGACCAAAACACATGACCAAACGTAAACAAAGACTGAGCTCACACTGGGGAAGGGGAAACTGTGACAACAACAACAACAACAACAACAACAACAACAACAATAATAATAATGTAATTATAGTCTTTTAATCATGTTAGTGTTATATTTTCAGAGTATTAGTGTACTAATTATTATTTTAATTATTTCCATATTTTAATTTATATTGTTTCTGTCAGTTTGGAATTGTATTTATAAAATAAGACTGGTTTTTATAACATTTATAACTTAAAAAAAATATTTTAAAAATGATCTCATTTTGCCCTTTTCTGTCTAAAATATGATAAATAATACATTTTTGAACAAAATAAATAAATAAATAAATAAATAAATACACACCACAAAATCTGTCTAAAGTACTGAGGGTTAAAACTATAATGGTTGCTATAGTGACCAATATTGGTCAGTTTTGGTTAGGTAACTATAGCAACCACTGTAGTAGAATCGAATCGAAAGTTTTGACAATGACATATTTTATAATATGCAGTTTTTTTTTCCAGCTTCATTATTTTTACTGAATCGTTTTAAAGATATCAGAGAAAAAAAAAAAATTGAAATATGTTTAAAGAAAATAGTTATATAAATGAATTTCTGTTGTTGCAGGCAGATACAATCATAAAACTAAGCAAAACATTTCAAATGAGGAATTTTCATTTGTGAATGAACATAAATGATATTTATTTGACCACTTTTCCGTAAAATATTTACGATAATTATGAAGCAATAAGAAGAAATCATTTTTTATAAAGCTCTACTCTAATGGTTGCTATAGTAACCTTGTTGAAATTGACCAACAGCAGATTACATTGAGTTAAAATTGTACCGTGGACACTTCTGCCAGCCGATGAGTGGTGTAGTTAAATAAACGGTATGATTTCTCTCCTATTTCATCTACTGTATCAGGGGAGATGAGTGTGTTCTTCATCATACAGTGACGGTATAAAAATGTAAATAGTGTATTGTTATATAGAGGTCCTGTTTGTGATATAAAGGGCAGAGCCATGGAGATGGAGGCGGGGTTTATTTGATAGATCACGCTGTGCCGTCTCGGCACTCAACCTTCACCGTGCGTATGCAATGTCAAAGAGCAAAGCATGCTGGGTCGCCGGCGAGAGACTGAGAGCAGAATGTTAAACACACCCCAGTCTAAATCAATATCACTTTCACTGGAGTCAGAATGACATTGTCTACATCTCGACACAAAATATAACTTCCTTCAGGTATTTATTTATTTATTTAATTTATTTATGTTTGTTTGTGTTTGTTCATTTATTCATTTTTTATTAAAAAAAAAAAAAAGAATTAAAAAATTACCATTGCATGCCATTCGACTACTTAATTAATTAGCTGGTTGGTTTATTTATCTATTTTTTATTACCAGCAATTTTATGCAGCATTTTTCTCTTTCTTTCATTCTTTCTTTAATTGCTACCACATGACATTCTAATGCTACAGTATTGTTTGTTTATTCATTTATTTATTTCCTTTGACTTATTTTTTTTATGTTTATCACTATTGTTGTCTATTCTACTACTTAACTACTATTAATTCATTTTACTTACATGTTTTCTTTATTTATTTAGCTGTCCATTAATTTTTTTTAATTACCAGAATATACCATTTTAATGCTATAGAACTATTTCTTTCTTTCTTTCTTTCTTTCTTTCTTTCTTTCTTTCTTTCTTTCCCACCACATGATTATTCTAAAGCTACACTACTATTAATTTACTGCATTTTTTCCGAGTCACAGCACCAGTGCGATGTCCTGAATATTTTCCTATTTCTTCGTACAGAACGCTCGTCTCTGTAGTCCACATGGGTCTGAGTTGAAAAAGAGGAAGTGTATCCCAGACTCCCAGGTTTCCTGGCCATCCTGGCCTGTAGACACACACACACACACACACACACACACACACACTTTTCTCACACTCACTTTTTTTCAAACGGAGCCTTAATGATTTATAGATGTTTGCTTTAAAAAGCTATTGGCATTAATCCCATGGCTCATTAACGGTTTAATTAAAATGAAATTCGGTGGTAGGAGTTAAGCAGATTGGAAGCGTTGCTCCCTGTGAGGCAGCTGCTTTTCCAGAGCACTGCTTGGAGAAAGTGCGGAAGTGTAATAGCGCATGTGCTGAGAGGAAACTGACGTGTGGAAATAATAGGCCAGAAGGGAGAGAATCTAAAGACGGGTGGGGGGTGGGGGGGTGGGGGGGGCAATAGATTAGTGAAATGTGGGCAGTTAGCCACGCAACAGCGACAGTGATGGCGGAAACAACAACGCCAACAACGGGGATGACAAAACCATGTGTCGTGGAAAGTTTCGACACGCTGTAGGTGTACATTTCACTCTGATTTCATCACTCCATCATCAAAAAGTTTCAATTAGCATCAACGCTGCCACGAGCAACGGAGCAAGTGGAACAGCTGAAACCCCGCTTTTAATAACACACTTTGTATTCAAATTGTATATTTATGTATTTAGTGTAAATATCTGTGTGAGCACGAGTTTAAAACTAAAGAACGTTTTATAAAACATGCACTTGACAAGGAGCACGGCGAAGACGTGTGGGTCTTGTGTCCACGGGAAACAGATCGACCTGAAAGCATGGCGAAACCTCGCTACGCAGAACAACTGCAAAAATCACATGGCGTGGTGACAACAAATGGTCACGGATTGCTTGGTGGTGTGTCTGGTGACTGTCTCGCTGAGAGGCCATGTTTCCACGGCGACATCTAGGTCCTCCATCCGGGTTTTGGCTCCACTATAGAAACATGTGCGTGTGAGAAAGGAGGACTCTGGAGGAAGTCGTACTTCGGTTTTGCCATCGCGGCGGAGGGGGTGTGGCCAATCACTGTTGGTTATATTTCTTGCTATGAAGGTCTTTTATTACGCCTCTTTAACATGTAAAAATGTAGTGTGTAAGCTACTCTTTTGATGATGATGTGACATGACAGGAGCTCGGTGGACATCTTGACGCTCGCTGTCTGATCACAAACTGAAGGAATTCCGCTTCACAATAGTGTGTTGCTCTCTAAAAACCCGATCCAGCCAGGACAAAAGCACATTTAACTCAAAAGGTTTTAGACATCTTTCGACATGTGGTTTGTGGTTAATAGCCACAGAAACAGCTTTGCTAGTTAAAGACGTGATTGACTTGGAGTACAGTCCTCTTCTTGATATTAATTCGATCACCAGAAACCCCCTTAAAACGCACTTCAAACAGGAAGGAAACTATATTAAAGGAAAACCGTTTCAGACATTTGACCTCGCCGTGACCTTGAACCCGTTCGGATCGATTCCGAAACCATAATCAGTTCATCTGCTGCGTCCAGCGATAATATCGTAAAAATCCCATAAACGTTCAACCGCACGCTCTAGAGATATCGTCGACACGGATCACGACGTCTGATGGACGCGACGGCGGGAAAAATAACGTCTCCGACACCTGGTGACGGAGGCAAAAATTTCCTCGGACATCAGACACACCAACACTCCTACACTTCAGGAGCACGTCAATGCAGACGATTATAACGTTTAATTGAATAGTTTTTAAATGGAAAAAAAAAAGGAAATGGAAATGACAGGAGATATCAGATATCATAATTTCACTCACTGGAAATGTAACACAGTTCGAAGGAGATTTTAAAGTCCAGGACATGAGCTGGGGAGAGAGAGAGAGAGAGAGAGAGAGAGAGAGAGAGAGAGAGTGAAACAGTGATATGGATAATTAAGAGACTAGACTTCTTCACTAGCATCGGTGGTTTGCGGAGTGCCTTAAATTGCCTCCTAAATGGACCCGTGTTACCCAATATGTGGTTTTTCTCTATGTTTCAACAACCTCATGCTGAAGTGAGTGACCGAGGACAGAAAATGGTCCCTGATTGATCTCAGTGTAACCTTATCCGAGGCTTTTACCCCCCCCCCTCCCTCCCTCTCACTCTCTCCCCATCCCTCTCTCTCTCTCTAAACTGGATTTTATAACATTTAAAATAGGAAAGCTGGTAATGGGAAAAACATGGGCACTTTGTGGGACAGTGTGTGTGTGTGTGTGTGTGTGTGTGTGTGTGTGTGTGTGTGTGTGTGTGTAAACGAGCTGCGAAATTACAGAAGGTCAAACGTATAAACCTACTAAGATAATGCTTTTACATGCTTTGTTTCCTGATCTCAATGAACCAAATGCTTGCAAGCAGAAATATGAGCTGCACCTTATTTATTTATTTATTTATTTATTTATTTATTCATTCATTCATTCGTTTATTTATTTAATTTATCGAGGCCCAGAGGTCGGTGAACTCCTTTATAGCCTGGGTAAGTAGGGGAGGATGAGTAAGAAGCGTACAGTAAGTGATCTAATGCGGGGAAGTTCGAGCAGATCTATGAAAAAAAGTGTCTGAAAAAGTGGAACACAGGCGAGGGTGTAATATTCTCTCCAGGCAATAATTAAAGTTATGATCGTTTCAGTCGTGGGTGGTTTTTTTCTCTCTTTTCCTCTCATTCCAGGCAGCTGTAGGATTTGACCAGATGAGTATTTTATTTTATTTTTGCATGGTCCCTTGTGGTGCATAAAAAATGACTTTTTTTTCCCTCCCACATCTGATGAAAAAGAGTCTTATAGACAGGTGCACGGACGAAAAGAGTGCCGAGTGCCGAGTATAAATTTTATTCTGTGTGAGCAATTCACAGACGATTACAAGTTTTTATTGATTAAAGAATGATACGTTGGTATCTTTCTTCATTTATAGTTCGTTCCTGATCCCACTTCTGTTATTGCAGCTATAAACACTCGTTCCCTCACCAGCTCTCTTTATTCTCTCCCTTAAAATGATTATTAATAATAATAATAATAATAATAATAATAATAATAATAATATTAATAATAATAATAATACACAGCTTGTCATGTCACCAAGAAACCACAAAAAAGCATAAACTCCTCTGTCCAGAAAATGACAGAAATCTTAAAGTTACAGCTTTACCCCTGAGTGTTACACAGCGCTGACACTGGAGACTCCTTCCATGAGGATTTATGTCCCTGTGTACAGTAAGTTCCTGTGAACGAGCTGTTGCTATAGAAACGATACCGTATCAGAACGGGCACTTTAATATAAACCTGTGGTCTGGAGCTGGGCTACTGTCCGAGACGCTGTTCTGGAAAACTAATCAACACCTCCTGACCAATCAGAGTCCAGAATTCGACAACACTGTGATAAAAAAAAGACTTTTAATATATAGCAACAGGACATGTAATGTGATTGGTTTCACTGGTGTTATGATGATGAAAGCGAACTATCGGGTTTTGTTTCAGTTCAATTTCAATTTTATACTTATAAACATTTCTTCAATTTTTTTTAATCGCTAAAATTATAAAATACACAAAATATACAGACATTTAGCTTTGTTTTTCTGTGGGAACAAATATGTATACAGTATATTTGACTGAAAGTGATGCATTGATGATCTAACATTTTTAACTGTAAACATACTGTAGGAGGTGTGGTCTTAATGGTGGAGCCTAAGGGGCGGAGCTACACCCAAGTTTACCAAGAAAAAAAAAAAAGTGATACTAGTTGCCCAAAATGGCCGCCATAATGAATAACCATCCGGTGTACAGCTCGTTAGAAAGCGTTCTAGAGTTTTGTTTATAGACGTGTTATAGACGTGTAGCTGACAGGAAAAACATCGAATGTCTACAGACTGATGAAACTGATTTTAAGGATATTTTAAAATAAGAGTCTGAAATAACACGTACTCTGAAACGATATCGAGTTTAGAATGAACGACTGTAAATCAGTTTCAGTCAAATAAAATAAAACAACATGAAACGCTTGTAATACAGAACAAGTGATGAGCTTTTCATTCCGATTCTGATTCAGAGTGTTATAATAATCTACAGTACGTCGTATCAGAAATGATAAATGATTAAAGTAGCAGACAGGAATTTCTTTCTCTTTTTTTTTTTTGATCTTCTAAGAGCTGAATTGTAAATGAAAGCACTAATGATGTTAAACATTGAGCCTGGGCACTTTTTCACACTTTTTACATGGAAATGTAACTGTTTTAATATGTTTCAGAAAGAGTCTGGGGGCTGGGAATTCAGAGGCGTTTTCATTTTGAAATCAGCTCAGCTCTGATTTAGCGTTTACGCTGGCGTCGCTGCTCCACTCGGTGTGGAAACATCGCTGAAACGCAGCTCAGAACGCTTTAAGCCAACAGCCGGATGCAGACGTCCGACAGGGAAACGCAGCCGAAGCCCAGAGGAGCCGCAGTCACACTGATTGGCCTGGCACTGAACGGCAACTCGCTGGCATCGTGGCACCGAGTCACATGAGGCGTGATTTATTCCTGAATCCAGACACTGAGGAAAATCTGCATCTGAGTGGATGAACATGAAGAGTGTGAAGAGGGAACACACAGGGGAGGACAAGTGTGTACAGAAGAGACGCTCTTTAAACAGCATATGGATTTGCTTACAAGTACATCCCAACACTGCACGTCTGAAATATTTATTTATTTATTTATTTGTGGTTTGTATTAACGCCATATGCCGTTCTAATGCACTGTATATTCTATACTACAATACAGTTTATTTATTTATTTGTTTGTTTTTTATTTATATTTCCACCAAGTACCATTCTAATGATGTAACAGAAATAGTGTTTATTTGTTTGTTTATTAACATTTCCACCATATGCCATTCTAACGCTACAGTACTGTTTCATTTACTTTCTTTCTTTCTTTCTTTCTTTCTATACATTCTATAGTTCAATTCTGTTTATTTATTTATTTGCATTTTCACTATATGCCATTCTAATGATGTAATAGAATTTTTTGTTTGTTTATTTGTTTATAAATGATCACAAAATAGTTTCTTTCTTTCTTTCTTTCTTTCTTTTTTCTATACACTCTGTAGTTAAATTCTGTTTATTTATTTATTTCACTATATACCATTCTAATATTTTTTTGTTTGTTTGTTGTTGTTTATAGATGATCACAAAATAGTTCTTTATGTATTTCTTCCTTTCTTTCTATACATTCTGTAGTTCAGTCCTGTCTATTTATTTATTTAATTTATTTATTTACTTTCTTACTTACATTTGCACTATATCTTATGGTGTAATACAATTTTTTTGGTTTATTTGTTTATGAATTATGACAAAATTCTTTCTTTCTTTCTTTCTTTCTTTCTTTCTTTCTTTCTGTCATTCTTTCTTTCTTTCTTTCTTTCTGTCATTCTTTAGTTCAGTTCTGTTTATTTATTTATTTACTTACATACATTTGCACTATACAGGCTACCATTTTATTGATGTAATACAATTTTTTGTGTGTGTGTGTTTACTTGTATATGAATTATAACAAATGAGTTTTTTTCTTTCTGTGTTACTTTCTATACATTCTATGTTTATTTATTTATTTATTCATTCATGTACATTTCCACTACACACCATTCTAATGATGTAATAGATTTTTTTTATTTGTTTGTTTGTTTGTTTACAGTACCAGCAAATGCCATTCTAATGCTACTATACTATTTCTTTCTTCCTTCCTTCCTTCCTTCCTTTCTTTCCTTATCATTTATTTAATTGAATTATAAAAATAACTACTATACCAAAGCGTTAATTATTAAACAAGTATAGTAACGATAGAAACGCTAATGTGCCTTTGGGTTTAATACAATACTCGTAGCTGTAGGCTACTGTTGTGCTTTCTAATCAAATGTCTTCATAAAATTAATAGATTATTTTCTTTACCATCACATTTTTAATAAATCATTTATTTCCATTCTACTGACACACTAATAAAATAGCTATTAAATATAAACATGTAGAATATATATACTGTATGTATATGAGGCGATACGTTTAGAATATGTACAATTTTGTGTTATTATTATTATTATTATTATTATTATTATTATTATTATTATGTAAAAATTGTTGCTCCGGTGTGATTCCCATAACGTAATACATCTATATTTATGTTCCAGGAAGTGTAGATTCTCCTGTGGGAGGTGCTTGTGTAGGCATGGATTCCACCCCTATATCGTCATACACATGGTACGTTCCACAGTTGTTCTCCTCAAAAGACCAAATATTTAATATTTACACGTCCTCTTTAGTTGTTTGTTTCATTGTACACAACTATTAGTGTTGTCAGAGATGAGTTTTAATTTTGCGAGGCACTCATGTGTGAGGGGTGAATAATTCACTCTCTCTCTCTCTCTCTCTCGCTCTCTCACACACACACGTTCATTTACATTCCAGAATGATCTGCTGCTGTTGACTGAGGCGACCACGTGGGACCGAGCCGTCTCGCCGTTATCGCTGTGTGCAAACAACTCGAAGTAACTAACTAATTAACCGACTCACTAACTAACTTCAGAACACTTTCCCTTCATGAAAGCACGACTCAGCCATGTAATAACTCTGTGCTGGCGTCAAGCCTAAACAGGAAGTGACCTCACGCATGCTTAAACATCGAGCATCTGAAGCTCCAGGAGCTCCAGGATCCTCTCAGGGATGTTGAACTGCAGCTTCCGAGTCTCTCAGGGCGTATCTCACCCTGCGTTCACACCAGCGACAAACAAATCGCTCATGATGCTTGTCGGCGTGTCTCTTGTGGGCGTGACCCAATGCTCCTGTTGTTGTTTGTTTGCGTGTACAATCCGTACAGCATTTTTTAGCTCAGATTAGAGTATTCGCCAAAATGGAGCCTACAGCACTCAGTACACGATTTACATGTCATTTAAAATATACTTTTTTTTTTAAATGAACTGAAAACGTGTGAAAATTGGTTGTTTGATGTATGTTACATACCAGTCTTCATATTAGCTTTGCTAGCAGATTAGCAGTGTGAGCTAGCTGTACCAGCTACATACACTCACCAGAGGCACCACCATACACTACGCCTATAGTATACATCTCAATATATTTACTTCTAGCTAGTTACACACCAGTCAGCGTGCACGTAGGTTGTTTGAGATGAATGTTACGTCTCCGACTTCGTATTAGCTTTTAGCAGTTTAACAGCAGAAGCTAACTATACTAGCTACAAATGCTCTCCAGAGACACAAACGATCTCTGCTTTATTTCTCTTGGTGTTGCCTGTGAGGTCACATTGCCTGTCTTTTTTTTTTTTTTTTTTTTTAAATTGACAGATGAAGTCTGTGAGTCCCAGACGTCCTGATCACTGCTGAATAATAATAATAATAATAATAATAATAATAATAATAATAATAATAATACACTGCTGAAATAAACAATAGAAATCATCACAGAAATTCTAATGGTTTCCACTATAAATACCATTATAACCTATAGGCTAACCATTAAAAGCATTACCATTACAGGTCTTTAATGGTATCCACTAAACATAGCATGCCATCAATAGAAGGTAGAAGGCAACAAATTACCAGTAGAGACAGACAGGGACCATTACAGTTTCCATCAAAACCAATACAATTCCCATTATAACCATTTAAACCATTTTTTTTTTTTCCAGCAGGATGGAAAAATAATTAATATTATTTATATTATTAATATATATATATATATATATATATATATATATATATATATATATATATATATATATATATATATATATATATATATATAAATAATAGATTAAATTAGATTTTAAAATACTACATGCTTCATGCTACATGCTACAAGATAAAAAAAAAAAAAGTTACATACACTAAACACACAAGGGAACCTTTAGGAAGAAGCTTTAGGAAAGTAAAATTAAATAATGAAGAAAAAACATTCTTTCTTAATTATTTATTATTCAAATAGCACAAAAATATCATATATAACATTTAGCGATGAACAGTGTGAGCTAAAGAAATACAGTAATGAAAGCTGAAATTGCTAAATAAAAATTTTTTTAAAAAATAAATAAAAAATGCAATAAAATAATAGCAGTGACGGAACGTAAACGGTAATAAAGCCACATTATAAAAACAGACAAAAAGTTCAATCAGTGAATAAATATGATTATAATAATTTGGCATCCAGAGTCACACACTCCAATCGCAGTTCCTCAGAACTCGGCTTTAATTAATGTTGATTCATTCAGCGGCCTATAACACGGCCGAGGTTTCATACATCATCTTCACTGACTCTCACTCTCACACACTCTCGCACACTCTCACACACTCTCACACACACGGTACCTGATATTAATTTATAGATGTTTGACCCTTTAGGTATAGGAAGCAAAAATCTGTCATAATAATCAGACTCTGACTCGTATAAAGTGACAGAAGCTGTAATAACTGTCACAGTCACGCCGCATCTCCACGTCTCTGCTCGACACGTGTTAGACGTCACGTTTTAATTTTAATCCACGTCTCGAGTGGAGATTGTTTGTGATGGCGTGGGGACTGAACGAGAGACGCCGAGTGAAGTGGAAGTTTTCGTGCAGACTGGAGGAAAGTCAAAGATGCTTTTGAGTGGCATCATTTTGTTTTGTGTGTGTGTGTGTGTGTGTGTGTGTGTGTGTGTGTGTGTGTCTCCAAACAGATGCACTGTTGTTATTCCAGGTCCCATTGAATGCTTCAATCAAATGCAATCTCTTCAAACTCTATTCCCTTGGACTCTTTGTTTACTGATATAGCTTTTTTTTTTTCTTCTTTCAGACGGCTGTCAAAACGGCACGGCGCTGCAGCGCGACGCTTCAGAAACGTTCTTTTGAATATGGAAAGGTTGAGTTGAAATAAAGATAAATAAATAAATAAATAAATATACGAAAAGAAACCCTCCCTGTGCCTGAACTGAGATATCTCTGAGGTATCAAGCTGACTAATTTTAGACGGAGTGTCAACTTTCACGTCGCTTTACGCTCGGATGTGTTGGAATCACGCCTAGCTCATCCACTGATATAATCTTCAGCCATTTCTATGTATTTATGTTTACAGAAGAACACGCACCGTGGCCTAAATCAAGAAAATAAAAATCACTTACACTGGGGGAGTAAACGAATACGAATTCATCGTTCAGACTGAACCCGTCCTAAACGAATAAAAATACAGACACGAACACTAGGTGGAGTATTGGTTTCTTTGGGTTTTTTTTTTTTTTTTTTAAAGGAAACTTACCGACTTCAGCGACTGGAATCCAATCGGAAGAAATAAAATTCTCCTTCCCTTTAAGTACTCTTCCTTATTTAAAGGAAGCAGAATTCATCCTCTATTAATAATACTCAATGACGTATACATTTTTACATAATCTTTAACTCAAAGTCTTTAATAAAACTTACATGCTGCAGAGAAATATGTCATGAATCAGTTGAATTACATTATATGAAGGGGAATGTTGCCTTTGTTTTATCTATCTATCCATCTATCTATCTATCCATCTATCTATCTATCTATCTATCCATCTATAAATATCTATCTATCCATCTATCTATCTATCCATCTATCCATCCATCTATAAATATCTATCTATCCATCTATCTATCTATCCATCTATCTATCTATCTATCTATCTATCTATCCATCTATAAATATCTATCTATCCATCTATCTATCTATCCATCTATATATCTATCTATCTATCCATCTATAAATATCTATCTATCCATCTATCTATCTATCCATCTATCCATCTATCTATCTATCTATCCATCTATAAATATCTATCTATCTATCTATCTATCTATAAATATCTATCTATCTATCTCTCTATCTATGTCTGTTTATCTATCAATCAATCTTTCTTTCTATATGTCGATCTGTCTGTCTGTCTATCTATCTATCTATCTATCTATCCATCTATAAATATCTATCTATCTATCTGTCTATCTATCTATCTCTCTATCTATGTCTATTTATCTATCAATCAATCTTTCTTTCTATCTGTCGATCTGTCTATCTATCTATCTATCTATCTATGTCTATTTATCTATCAATCAATCTTTCTTTCTATCTGTCGATCTGTCTATCTATCTATCTATCTATCTATCTATCTATCTATCTATCTCTCTATCTATGTCTATCTATCTATCTATCTATCTATCTATCCATCTATAAATATCTATCTATCTATCTATCTATCTATAATGTTATTAACTATAGACCATACAGATATAATTCTCTAGCTAATCATCCAGGAAATGAGGCGCGTCAGAGCAGGAATAATACATCGGCATGCTTGAGATCCCACACAAATTCACCATGAGCTCATTACAATAAAAATAGTAAGAATTCATCCAACATCATTTCTATATAATGATATAAATGATTAAGGTTACACTGAAGGGTTGTGTTAGCACCCGAAGTTTCACATTCCTGTGAATTTTGGATGAGATTTTGGTTCAAACTCGCTCTGCGTCCATCTCTTTATCCCCTCATCCGGTCCGTAATCGAGTGCTGTGGTTTATTGTGTCTTCCCGAAACACACGCGGTGGCCTTATCAATGTTTAAAGTGAAATGAATGTTTAATGATGGCCAAAATTTATAGATATTAAAGACGCTTTAATGTGTTTCGTGCTCATAAATATGACACGACAGCGGCCTGTGTGTACTTTTAGGTCTGTTTTTTTTCTTTTTTAATGGTTAAAGCGCAACCTCGACCAGAACAGACAAAACGCCATCAATCAGAATCATATTTTATTCATATTTTATTAGGATTACAGAAATAAATACAGATGCATCATTTTAGGGCAACATGTGGGTTAAACTACCCACTGGACTGCTCGCAGTTAAGGAAATAAATTTAAATAATTACTAAATATAGCATCAAGCGATCCATGGGGTCCAAGCACTCTTTGCAAATACTGTATCAGCCATACCGGGCAGTTCTTTTCAAGTTATTTGAGAGATTAAAGAGACCATAGATGAACGAAATGTTCATGTTTCATCACACTAACTCAATTCTAACCCGATGAAATGTCTGCTGAAAGCTGATTGGCTGACCACAGACAGGGTTTTCAGCTGAAATTACAGACTTATGGTTCCAGAGAAACATCTGTTTGATGATCGTGACCACGCCTCCTTTCATGACCACAGCTCAAACCCAAAAAACTAAAATAAGCCATGCTTTCTGTATGTAGCTACAGCTCCCGCCACTAATATTGGCACGCTTGATAAATATGAACAAAGAAAGCTGTGAAAAATTGCCTTTATTTTTTTACCTTTTGATCTTTTGTTAGAAAAATCACAAAAATACTCTGCTCTCATGGATATCGAACAATTGCAAGCAAAACACAGGTTTATCAGAAAAAAAAATCTTTGTTAAATATAGGTGTGCAAAAATTATTGGCACCCTATTAGTCGATACTTTGTGCTTCCTCCCTTTACCAAGATAACAGCTCTGAGTCTTCTCCTATAACGCCTGATGAGGTTGGAGAATACATGGTGAGGGATCTGAGAGCGTTCCTCCATACAGAATCTCTCCAGATCATTTCGAGGTCCACGCTGGTGGACTCTCCTCTTCAGTTCACCCCACAGGTGTTCTATGGGGTTCAGGTCAGGGGACTGGGATGGTCAGGGCAGGACCTTGATTTTGTGGTCAGTAAACCGTTTTTGTGTTGATTTTGATGATGTTTTGGATCATTGTCCTGCTGGAAGATCCAACCACGGCCCATTTGAATCTTTCTGGCAGAGGCAGTCAGGTTTTCATTTAATATCTGTTCATATTTGATCGAGTCCATGATGCCATGTATCCTAACAAAATGTCCAGGTCCTCTGGCAGAAAAACAGCCCCAAAACATTAAAGATCCACCTCCATATTTAACCGTGGGCATGAGGTACTTCTCCACACGGCTACCTCTCTGTGTGCTCCAAAACCACCTCTGGTGTTTATTACCAAAAAGCTCTATTCTGGTTTCATCTGACCATAGAACCCGATCCCATTTGAAGTTCCAGTAGTGTCTGCACACTGAAGACGCTCGAGTTTGTTTTTGGATGAGAGTAGAGGCTTTTTTCTCGAAACCCTTCCAAACAGCTTGTGGTGATGTAGGTGACTTCAGATTGTAGTTTTGGAGACTTTCTGACCCCAAGACGCAACTAACTTCTGCAGTTCTCCAGCTGTGATCCTTGGAGATTTTGGAGACCAATAATTGTTGTACACGTACATTTACATAGATATAATGTTTTTTGGATAAACCTGCATTGTGTTTGCAGTTGTTTGATATCCATGAGAGCAGATTGAGTATTTTTGTGAACATTTTGAACAAAACATCAAAAGTTTAAATATAAAGATTTTTTTTATTATTTTTTTTTTCAAATTTTGCCAATATTAGCGGATGGCACTGTATTTACTATATCTACGAACAGTGTTATATATGCAAATAAATTTTATTTAAACAAGTTAAATATACATGAGCATACTTTGAACATTTATATAAAAAAAGCACAAAAGAAAGAAATATATACATAAACATGTATGTGTCAGCAAATATACCAGTTTAGATGCAAATAGTCTCAGATTATTAAAAAAAGGGGGAAATAAGACACTACACTATGTGTGTTTGTCTTTATTCCTCTGCTTTCCTATTCAAGAAAATCCAAAATCTCATGTTTATGCAGCACGAGCTTCGCTAGCTCTCTTAAGCTCTCTGATCCCCAACCATCAGATCGTAACAAATCAATGCCTCGATGTCCCTACGTCAGCAGCGTTTCCGAATAATTCTGAATTTCAGGCCATTCCTCATATGAAATTAGATTTCAGTGACAGGTTCGAGGGGAAAAAAACAAAGCTCAGGGCATCAGCAGAGCTCGAAAGGTCAAAGAAAGACACCGGTTTATGACAGCGTTGTGTGTGTCAGTGCTCCTGTGAGAGCAAAGTGGGCAAGTAAGCCAAAAAGTAGTGATGTTCTTGGCAAAGAGACAAAGTTGAAGAGCTCTGAGGAGCATCCCGTGTCAGTGATGCATTGCAAAATCAATTAGAATATTTGCCAAAAATGGATGGCGAATTAATGATGGCATCATCTCGCCGTGGGTAAACAGCTCAATACGGCTCCGGGTGAACGCTGAAAACTCATTTTTTATCGTCAAGCAATAAATAAATAAATAAATAAATAGATGAAATCTTCTACACGATTTGAACCAGGCCGGTGTGTGTGGAGAAGAAGTTCTAGTGCTGGTTATATCCACATCTGAGGTCAGAAAAGAAAAAAAAACAAAAAAAACACAACAACTCTGCATGACAAAGTCGTGGTCATCAAGGCCGCCAAAAATAAACAAGTGGTTTTTTTCGGGGGGAGGATTTGGTGCTCCCGGGGAGATGTGACAGAGCTCTGAGCCACTCGTTCTGACATCTTTGGCTGCACTCGCCGAGTTTCGGAGCAGCGGGTCAGCCGAAAGTGACACTGAGCTTCGGCTTTCCAGCATCACAGCCACCCGGAAAACTCGGCTAAGTTTAGAGTCTGTATGACAGCCGACGTCCTAAATACAAGGGTGTGAGCAACATGGAGCACAGTTTCCAACACTAGATCATATAACACAGCCACAGCGCCGTCGTAACCGACTCCGATTGGTCAGAAGGTGTTGATGAATTTTCTTTAACAGCTATTTCTGTGGCATTTGAGTCATTACGTAGAAAAAGAAAATCCACAGCATGTAACAGTTAAGATGTAGTATTACTATTTAGTTATGGATTATTTTGTTGAGTTCATGATAGCAGACATGCTACAGAGTCAATATGGATAAATACAGTATGTGTTCACAGTTAACTTTAAATCATAATGTTTATAAAAATGGGTATATTATAAAATACCTCCAATCTCTAATTAAAGCATTTGTGGGATTAAATGGTGTTAAAGGGGATTAATGGAGTGGGCACTCATCATTATTATTTGTCATCCATTCATCCTGAGTACCTGCCTGCTCAGGGTCTCATCATTTAGGCTACTAGTTTGTTTATATTTTGGGAACCAGCTAAATTTGTTATAAAATATGATGGGAGATCCCGCCAGAGAGAATAACTGCACGACTAGGATTATAAACATCTCTAGTTGATATTGATTATGAATGGGAGTGATGTAGCTGAGGCTGAAGAACTGTTAGAGCCAGAAGTCGCACATCATGCGGTCAGGATTGAGGCTCGTTTCCTGTGGTTTTTTTTTTTTTTTTTTTGCAATCAGCAAACAATTTGAAGATTGAGAAGAATCAGAAAACAAAGGCTCTGAATCCTCACTAGTGGTGTGTGAGAGGAGCAAGCCTTCGCGAGGTCTGAATGAAAGGGCAGGTTATTTAAAAGGTGCGTAACTGAGTCACGTGACATGGTTTGTCATCGGTGAGGCGTGAGGCGGAGTTCAAGGCGGAAGCCGGCGGTGACGTGACGCTGCTGCCATTTCTACATATATTTCAGTGAGTTTCAGTGGCCGTAGTAGCATTTATATTTCACGGAAAATAAATTCCAGTTTGTTTACGCCAGGCCTAATGATGGAATTGGAATTCTCACAAAACCTCATAGTCGCTAACTTAATCCACTGGTCTATGTTGTCTTCCTACTGTCCCCCCCCCCCGTGGTGTCTGAGTAAAGACATTCAGCACTTTATTAATGTCACTCTCTCCTCCAGGTCACCTCGATGAGTTCCGAACTCCACCAGCACGGGGGAGAGAGAGAGAGAGAGAGAGAGAGAGAGAGAGAGAGAGAGAGAGAGGGGAGAGAGAGAGAGAGGGAGAGAGAGAGGGAGGATGCAACGAGACGGACGAGATGCCATCATAAAAGGAATGGCGCCTGTGCCAAGCCATTGTTACACACACTGAGATGAAAGCCAGGCTGGCTAATGAACATCTGCCCTACGCTACACTACACACACACACACACACACACACACACACACACACACAGATAGATGCAGCAGGCTTGGCCACCTTCAAATGGACCATTGAGCACAGCAGCTGCTCCTCTCCAAAAGACCTTGTGGATTGATGTAAACCTGTAATTAAGCCCCATTCCAGGAGGTAAAACAGGGAGAGAGAGGAGAAATGAGTGATTACTCTCTCTCTCTCTCTCTCTCTCTCTCTCTCTCTCTCTCTCTCTTGGATTCCTTCACATGTGACCCAACAACTACATCAGGGACTAAAGCGACTAAATTGAGTTCCTATAGTGTGTCCATAAATCCTCTTATATGTGGATAAGACGTGTGCTTCACCATATTCTTCACTTATGTCACTAGACGGCAGTAACTCTATATATAAAAAGGAGTTTAATTTCAAAACATATCCTTTTTTTAAATTTTATTAAAGGTTTCTGAAATTCACACAGTGATAAAGATATAACAGAACACAGGGGGAGGCTAGGATATTCATGAATCCGCAGCATGACCAGCGTCCGCAGCATGATCCTGTATTATCAACAGTAACACTTAATTACACCAAGCACTCCTGGTCACAGCTCCTGAAAAACCATTCATTATTAAACAAATAAAAAAAATTTTAAACTAAAAAGAACCCGAGCGTATGATATGCTTAACTCTGTAAGTGTGTGGTACAAACACCAACTCCTAGAACCTGTCAGGAATTACCATTGAGCTGCTTGGTTCCTGGCACATTCCAGGCTCTTTACAGGGTCATTAAAAGTTCTACATAGAACTTTAAGTGTTTCCCCAGATAGACAACCGGAGAACCCTTAAGTGTAGATGATCCACTCTCGCTATACATCTACATTCCTATTTTACATCCCAGGAGCTCTTATTACTGGAGTTATTTAATACACGCTGTGGTCAATAAAGAGAAATAAAGCAATCATATTTTATTATCGCTGATCTTCTCCAGTCTTAGCGATGAAGTCAAAACAAACAGCAACAGCATACAAATTTAATTTATGAATTATTAAAAAAGAAAAAAAAAAAAAGAAAAAAAGAAACGAGCTCGCCAGCAATGCAGTTGGCACTGATGAAGCGCGCTGGCTGCAGATATTGTTCTATATGACAATAAACATCACGTAACGAGCCAGGAGCAGCCTTTATCAGGCGTTTACGCAGCATTAATTTAATCATCTGAAAGAAGAAGAATATGTGAGACTGTGTGCTAAAGAAAGACTTCAGTCTGGAGTTCATGGCAGAAATATTCTGCCCTTTTTTCCAAGCTGGACACTAACAAATTTATTCATGAATCATTCACAAGAGCTTTTAGACAAGAAACGTGCTATTCATGAAAATCTAGCTAGCTAGCATCCCGAGTCTGTACGTTTATGTATGAGGAGAATTTCATGTGAACATCGACTGATGGACCGTTCAATTAGGACACGATTGACAGCGCCGTATAAAAAGGCCGCGCTTGGGAGGCGCTCGTTGACTGTTCCGTTGTCATATTCAGCGCTTTGCGTTTTAAGGTGTTTTGTGGGCGTGGTTAAATGTAAATCAGTTGCTAATTTACAGCTAACTGGCATTTAATCAATCTACGAAAGAACTTTAGAAAATTAGCAATGATCGGGCGTGATATGTTGATTTGTTTGGTCACGTCAGGTCAAAAAAAAAATTTACTCGCAACTTTAATTAAAAATCATATAAAGAGGGCCGTTGTTAGCAGTGTGATTGCTTCTGTTCTCTCTGTTTCCTGATTCTCTACTCCATTAAAACACGGGTCAAAGACAAATCTAAGTCGTCCCCCTCCCGCTGTCATACAATAACAGAAGAGGGAATAGATGCACTATTTCTGATGTAAATACAAGTGTCACGAACCTCAGCAAGCGGAACTGGGACTCTCCGAGCTGTCACTGTCGATATAACCATGGATTTTCACCTGTCACTCTCAGATAGAAACAGTCATTTCTTTTTCTTCAGAGCATCTATTGTCAGTTAAAGTAAACAAGAGGAGTGTTGGTTTGTCAAAGCTGGAAAGGCCATGGAATTGTATGAGTGGGCAATTTTTTTTCCTGATTTTCAGACAAATGTGGCTGTATGGATGATTACGCCATTGTACGCCACTGTCGGCCAGTGTTACGTAAAATACTTTACAATGGGTTTGTATTGTATCTTTTCATCCTTAGACCTTTTATCTGATTGGATTTTATTTTGGACAAAAATAAGAAATAAGGGCTGTTTTGCCATTTTGGGTCATACAGTCGTGTGAAAAAATAAGCACACCCCATGGAAATTATTATTTTTTTTTTATTATTTTTTTTACATATTTGGACAAGCAAACATTTGATCCTTTTGAAACAGTGCCTATTAATAAAGTTATTATACTCGACAGTATCACATGATATATACAGTTGACAATTTGTAGTAATTTGCACAATTTAAATTAACAACAACAACAAAAAAACACAAATGGAAAAAGTAAGTACATTTATCACACCTTCAAATCCATAAAATTAGAATCAGGTGTTGAAGATCGGGTACCGGTGATTAGAACCTGTTTAGGGAGTGCAGGTGGAACCGGTCTTATTTATTCTCCTCTCATATCTAGTGTCTGGAGTTCCCTTTGTTATTGAGGTGTGTGGTGTCATCATGCCAAGATCTAAAGAGTTCTGTAAGGCCTTCAGAAAAAAAAAAAAAAAAGTTGTGGATGCTTATGAGTCTGGTGAGGGATTTAAAAAGATCTCCAAATTATTTGAAATACATCATTCCACTGTAAGGATTCTCAAATGACACAGGACAGGCTGTCTCAGCAAATTCAGCCCAAGATCAGACGGTCTAATGCAAAACGAAGTCTCCAAGAACTACAAAATTTCATCACAGGATCTGCAGTAAGTCTTGCAGCTGTGTGTGTGAAAGTGCACGCTTCTCCAATCAGAAAGAGAGTGCAGAAATCTGACCTGCATGGGAGGCGTGTCAGGAAAAAGCCTTCGCAAGACTACAGTTTGTCAATGAGCATACAGGTAAAGACCGGGCCTTTTGGAATAATGTGCTCTGGACAGATGAATCAAAGACATAGCTGCTTGGTCACAGTAACAGCAGACATGTTTGGTGCAGATCAAAGACAGATTTTCAGGAGAAGCACCTCATACCAACTGTGAAGCACGGTGGTGGAAATGTTGTGGTTTAGGGTTGCTTCACTGCCTCAGGGACTGGATAGCTTGCATTTGTTGGTTCTACTATGAATTCTGCATCATATCAAAGAGTGCTTGAAGATAATGCGAGGCCATCTGTCTGAAAGACAAACCGAAAGTGGACCTTTCAACAGGATAATGATCCCAAGCACACGAGCAAATCCACCAAGGAACGGCTCAAGAAGAAGAAATGGAGGGTTATGGAACGGCCGAGTCAAACCTGGATTTGAATCCCATTGAAATGTCGTGGGGGGATTTGAAACAGGCAGAACATGCAAGAAAACCCTCAAGCATCTTGCAACTGAAAGAATATTGCATGGCAGAGTGGTCAAAAATTCCAGCAAGCCTGGTGGACAATTCTGCAAAACGCCTACAAGACGTTATTTCTGCTAAAAGAGGACAATACTAGCTTCTGAGGTTCTTAAATGCCATTGCATTTAAACTGTATCATTTTTATCCCCAGCAAACCATTCAGTGAGCCACATGGGTGGAGTCATCCTGGAAGAGATTGCACCCTTCAGGATAGGAATTGTTTAATCATAGGCTAAAGGGGATTTAGATTTATGTGCAGTCTTTGAACAGGAACAACTGAAGCCAAAACGTGGGCAAAAAAAAAAAAAAAAAAGCCCCTAGCAGGCCATCCACCAAAAATCAGTGACTGGGTAAGCAAGGTATTAGTCAGAGAAACCTCCAAGGAGCCAAGGGTAACACTCGACACGATGCTAACACCAACATGCTTCACAGAAGGGATGTTATTCTCACAGTGTTGGGTTTCCTCCGAGTGTACAGCTTTGTGTCCAAAAAGCTGAACCAAAAGTTCTATTTTGAACATGTGCTGCTGAGTCTCCAAATGGGATTTTGTATGGTTCGCCACTTCTCGAGACTCTCTTACACTTGGCCTAGTGGTTACTTCTATGACTAATCCATCTTTGCCCGGTCACTTTTGGTGGAAGCTTTCCTCATATAATTTTTTTCCCCCCATGTGTAAATAATTTTAGACTATATACACAGTAGATTTCTCCCTCACTTCATGGCATAAAATCCCAGTGAAGTCAATTTCAGTTTAATGCTGTAACAGTACAAAATGTATGTATATGTGCGATGGCGGGGAAGTTGGGGGGGTGAATACTTATGCAAGGCACTGTATAGGACTTTACAGCCTTTGGTTGAAGTTAGGAAAAATGCCATTTTGTCCTCCCGCCTGTGCTAATATGGTGTCTTGAGAGAGGTGGCACTGAAAGTTAACTCCATTTTGAGTTAAAGTTGTTTCAAAAACCTGCTCGATATTGAATGTCACACTCTTGTTATCGCTTTTTTTTATATATATATATTTCCAACCATGAAAATGCCAACTGGGAACTCCTTGAGTAATGTTTGAGCTCTGATATGTCCAGTGAATTGCCAAGCCTGTGGTTTAACATGGCTTTTATTGTGCTAGTTTTGTCCTGACCTTTCATACGTCTTCATTAAGCTGTGGCTCAGGACGCATTTCCAGCACTGCGCTTTGGAGAGCTGGGAGCATTTAATTCGAGAGCTGGAGCACAAATGAGGTTCTGAGAGTTTGCAGCACTTGAGAGGGGTATGTAAATAAAAGCTTAACCTGGGGGATAGTTCAGATGCAGTTATTATCTTTTTTTCCTTCTTCCTCTCCACTACACCTGAAGGGCTGGAACAGACCAGGAGGATTATGGTACATGAGTCCGGTGAAGCGGGTCACCGTCTGAAGTAGATGGATCCTGAGCGTAATTGGTGTTAGCGGTAAAGCAACCGGCGTTCAGACAGAGAGGTTATCACCCGTAATCTCCTCGACTACAGTCCATCAGGAGAAACAAGACATGGCAGGAAGATGTGAGAGATGGAGGCGGTGATTCGTCATTGCTGGCCAAGTTAAACTCATTAGGAGTTGAATCCAGAAATTTAGGCCAATGTCTGTCTGTGCATGTGACATCACAGTATCTATACCATAGTCTTGTTGAACTCTGAATTCTGATTGGTCAGACTGTATTAATGAACGTTCTGATACACGTTATTGTTTCTATAGTAACAGCAAATTCACAGAGACGTGTACGGTGGATGCTCCACATAAACACATTAAAATGGTCTTTTATGGTTGATGCACACATTTATGTAACATTTATGGAAGGAGTCTCCAGTGTCAGCACTTTGTAACAGTCAGAGGTAAATCTGTAACTTTCCTGATGTCGTCTTACGCCTTGCAGTTTCTTGGTAACATGACAAGGTGCTTTTTTTTTTTTGGTCTTTTTAACTTCAAAGAGAGAGAGAAAAAAAAAATCGAGGCGGGTGAGAGATTGACCGTTTATATCTGCTAGAAGGAAATAGCTTACACAACTTTAAATGTAACTTTAAACAGATAAAAATATGTAGAGCATATTGTTCTTTAATTCTTCAAAAGAATTAAATACTGGAAAATCGCCCCGGTGTAAGAGGAATAAAGCAGTTCGGGGTGTGCTGTTATAGGAAAATAATCAACTTTCGTGTGGGAACAGTGACTCTGCTTAGTGTTTTAGATGTCAGATTTAGCATTTTGTTGGTGTGATCAATGTAATCAATCCCAGAGCCACAATTCTGAAGAGATCACTGTAGGAAACATTCGAAATAGCGATTGAGGATAAACTCAGAGGTTACATTTAGACTTAAGCATCAATTCTAAGTGATATATATTTTTTTCCCAATAGATTCAAATCTGTTTTTCCATCGTAAGGTTAACACGTCCGTGGTGTAAACCACACGACTGCGTGTACTCCGCACAAACCATAAATCTGCATCATAATCCATAGCATAGGTCTCTAAACAGAAAGGAGACCTTAAACCAGGATCACACATAATCAGCAGGGATGAGTAGAGAAACCGGATTCACATGGAACTACGGAACAACTCAAGCCAAAGGAACCGGAGAAACCGGATAAAAAGATATTAGGGAACAGACCGAGGAGCGGAAACCAAAAGGTACTGTCCACTGAGTGGGAATTCCTGACAATAATCTCATTAAAACTGAGTGTTTATTACAGAACTTCAGCCAGACGAATATCCGAGAAATCTCATTTGTAGAATTGTTCCACTTTTTATATAGTACTGTTTCTGCAGGGCATCAGAGGCAGTGTAGCTTTGGCCCAGAACTCTGTTCTTCTCACCTGTTCTCATCATCGCCGGAGAGATCATTCATCATTTATCCAGGCTTCTTACAGCTACATATGAGATGATAAAGCTGGATCACAGAGGAGATCACATCCAGGGCGCATAATGGATGGTTGAACAGTGCAGTGCCAAATCTCTCTCTCTCTCTCTCTCTCTCTCTCTCTCTCTCTCTCTCTGTGTGTGTGTGTTAATATACAGTTATTCACTGTGAAACAAAATAAATAAGGCAAGTTATTTATAACATGATCTCCATCCGCATTACAGATGGAGATCATATTATAGTCTCAGAGCGCCTTTTTTTTTTTTTTTTTAACAAATGTGTAAGCATGTGCATTTGTAAATGGGAGAAAAGTGCAGCACAGAAGGAAGGAAATGAAACATTTATTCTCCACATCCCACTGCCACAGATTACCACAGATACGGAATAAGGCTAAACTACAGTCCTCTAGCATTTAGGTGAGGAAGCATTACTTGAATATTCCTCATCTTCATGCCTGACGGCATCTTCGTTATTCCTGCTGGCGCGCCGCTGGGATTTTAAATTTTATACAGCATGTTTTGAAATCAATGCATTTTTTTTTTTCCTCCATCGAATGCGGACCTGCAATCAAACGGGAGCAGAAATCACCCCAAGCCGTAGAGAAGCCACAGAGCTACTCTAAAATCAAGAAAACATAAAAAAAACATGCAGTGCGGGTAAACACGACTCCTTCTTCATTCAATACATGCCCTGAATTCATATTCACATACATTTATTCATTCTGCAGAAGCTTTTTATCCAAAGCAATTTACAAGATTTAATCCAAGCCTAGAGTTGTTAATGGCGATGATTACGTTTACAGCAAAAGATTTCTGCACTGATGTTCAAGTGCTTTCAGAAGATCTGGTTCCTCAGGCACATCCCGAAGGTTGGTTTGGTTTTCAAATGAAACTTTCACCCGGTTTTCAGAGTCCATTCCCACCCAAAAGTTGACTTGTACCATTTTGGAAAGGGGAACGCTAGCACGTGCATCTTCCCAGACACCGTGAACCGGTCACCACCTTTTCAGTTTCTGAGATCGTGAATCGTTGAACAGCACTGATACTATTTCAGAGACATGAACTAAACGATGTCCTTTATCGGCTCACATCAGTCTGATCTATCCGAGGACGAAGGACGGCTGTCCTTTACGCCCGGAGATCAGACTTAAACTTGACTAAGAATGAAAATCATGACCTCAAACTCATCCCAGTGGACGATATGGCTTTTTTTTTTTTTCTTCAGATTTGCACCAAGCAACGGTAAGACCACAGTCTGGTGTGAGCAGTACTTAATAAGGAGCATCTCTTCTATTAATTCTATCGGCTCGCGAGACCAAGTCTCATGAACTCACGTGGCAAATCTCACTCAGATAAAGTCGGCGAAAGAGAAAATACGCGCTAACTGAAGCGAATGCGTCTCTGTCCGTTCTCCTTAAATGAACTGCCTCTTCTGCAGGACGAGTTTAACTCTTGTTTGTTCTGTTTTATTTAGAAGAGTTTTCAGGTGTCTTGCATAGCTCTGTAACCAAGGAGGCAAAAATCATGCATGCCGTGTGGATAAACTGTAGCTGTAGATAGTTTTCACTTGTTTTGTTTACATCCGGGTCACTAGACACGCCCACCATTTTGTCGGTCAATAGTCGGAGTTCCAGTTAAAGTCCTGTATCATAGCTACAGCTCCGTGATGCTTATTTCTTGAAGTTTTGGGTTAGATCGGGTAGCCAGTCGGTAGGCGAGCATTATAATTGGATAATAATAAACAATACACAGACAAAAGTATCAAATATAATAAATAAATAAAATCTAAAGCGGACAGAGTGATCCGAACAGACTCTGGGCTCAACGTCCTTACTGTAAATGCGTGCAGTCCACAGAATCCATCGCTGTTTCAGTTCAGTTCCTGTATTCTCTCACCGACTGAGGGTCGGACAGCCGATATGAAGAAAAAACTTTCTTTTAATTTTATCATCCGACCTACTTCTGCACCCACTGACATCACAGGTATGAACCATAATGCCCAAGAACAGCTTTTAAACAGGTTTTAAAAACATTGTTGACTTCAGTGATCCTATTGTTCGACCTGCAACCGCACTATGAATCATGGGAAACGTGACGTCGTTTGAAAACTATCTATTGGCACCTCGTAAGTGTTGTCAGGATTGTATCTCCAGCTGATTGGATGAACATGGTTGTGCTCCTCAGAATGCTTTCAGGGTTGAGAGGGAATGTAGCAGGTAATTCTTCTTACCGTTACAGAACCACAAATGAAAGAGTCCAGTGGCGGGATCATGCAGTGTCATTCAAACGAATCCGTTAATCAACTTCCGTTTCTTACACAGTAAGCTAGTTTCAACAAAACGACCTTGAAGCGAGGAGCACCGCTGATACCGGGCACCAGGTTGTGATGTGTGAATCTCCATGAACATCTCGATGATAACGTGCTTGGTGGTGGTGTAAGCAATACATGACTTGCGGCACAAGGAGAATCTGCATTTGCTAAGCTGAGCTGGAGAATTTGATTCTTCTTTGAGGCTTAGATATTCCGAGGTGCAGATCGACATTACTTCAAGAGGGATAAAAAGGTAGAGTTGGGGATTGTTAGGACAGCTGTTGGATTAGAAGCTGTGATGTTCGATGGCAGGTCCCAATGAGATCATGTAGATCTCAGCAGTGGTCACCAACCCTGTTCCTGGAGATTTACCTTCATGAAGACTTGAGCTCCAATTATAATCATGCCCATCTAACCACTGCCTGAAGAAGTTCTTGATTACCTAAAACAGGTGTGTTAGGTTTTGATTGGAGATGAAACGTGCAGGAAGGTAGAGCTCAAGGAAGAGGGATGCATCACAGAACATGCATCACAATTTAATAATGAATAAATCGGTTAATCAACAAAAACATCTCAATGCAAAACACGAAAAGGTTTTATTAATATTACTCGGACCTACGATTAAAGTCATGCTGTGGGAAAAAAAATGATGACATCCATCTACTTTATTCTTTATCGGATTTTCCCCCTGATTTTCACTAAAGGCACCAAAACACTAGGCATGCTCGCATTATCCTTTTTTTTTTTTTTAAAAAAAAGATCCTTCCACCTCCATTTTGGAATCCATTCAAAGGCTCTATATGATACTTCCACTGGCGGGTTCTATCCGAGACAAACCCCTGCACTAATCAGTCCAGGAACAGCCAGGAAGCGTATGAAGAAAGTGAGAGTGTTGAGCTCAGTCGGAGCCACCTGGTAGGGAGTCCACTAATCTCTCATCCCACCGGAAAGCCCTGGCGTTTATAGCACAGATTTTTCTCTTGTATTTCAATAAGTGCTTGCCTTCCCTCGGGCCACACTGAAGTCTGGTGAGCACCGACTGTCTTGTAAATCAGAATTTGTGCTGCTAGACATGGAGGATATTACGTCAACGTTATCCAGCAGTGGTATAAAAATGAGTCGTAGGAAGCAAGTAATCTAGAAGATGAGCCAGTTGGTCATCTTTATCCTCGGCCTTATTCCTCCGAGTAGTGGAACCGAGAGAGAAACGGAGTCGTGAACTGCTTTAGAGGCTGGCTGCAGGTGATTTCTGTCCAAAGCCTTTATCTCTTTTGGCTCTTTCGCTCTGTTCCAGCAGTAAAACACATCACATCACAGGTCTGAAATGTATCCTCGTTATCACCGTGCTTCTTCTTCTCTTGAGGCGCTGCTCCTGCGATTTAAATTGCCTCGTCATCTACATCCTCTTCAATCAAACATTTACACGATCGTCCTCTCCGGCAGTCACAAATAACCCCGTGATGCATTTCCTGTTTGTTCGGTTGTTTGTGAGGAAACAGAGACTAAACGGATCCACTTTGTGATCGTCAGGGACACGCGCGTCCGTACCGTTCGTTTCAGGAAGAGCACAAGCGCGAGTACAGGCGTTTTTTTGGTTCTCGAGACAACTGATCCTAGAAATGAATAACCTACTTTGCATTAATCAATCAGGGGCATCACGGAACATTTTATTTCTTAGGCTGCCGTCATGTACTGTGATACTAGCAATGAACTCCATTTACCGAGTTTTACGATTAAGAAGTGATTCAAAGCGTGCGTTTAACAGACAGAACAGAGAGCATAGTCAGTGCGATACCTTTGTGTTTGTGCAATTCACACCAAGTTGCACTCACCAATCGATTAAACCCGCTGTTTAAACACTGTTGAGATATTTCATCAGGTTACTTGTATTGTCGGAAGATGATGTAGTTCATCTTCTTGATATTTATCCAGTCTGCCAACTGATTTGCTTTGATTATTAATCGTGAACGACGTCAAGATCGCTGTCATTCTGTGTCGTTTGTTCGTTAGCACAGCGACGTAGTTTTTGTAGGCCTACCACAGGCCGCGTTCACACCCGGTATTAACCTCCATCTCGAGATTTCATCTTTTCCGACGGAGGCAGCGTGGACGTTTATTACATCAGTCATCTGCTGTATTTGTTTTGTAGAAGAAACGTCCCGTGAATCGTGAATCCTATTTTGCTTATTATGCAAACAAAAACGTATAAACAAACACGAGATGAGATGACAAATGAAGCTATGGAAAGCCATTATAGCGCTTATCTATTAGCCTGGTGGTGGAGAACGCTACAGTTTAGTGTAATGTCCAAACAGTCTCGCACATGATTGTGTGTTTTCCAGCTCAGGCAACGATGCAGTCGATTACTCGAGATGCTTTTGCGTTCACCCTGCAAATGTTACGTGGTCACACGTGTCCTAGATCGCCTCCACAATTATCACGTGGTCTCTGATGTAGATATCAGACCTTTTTTTTTTTTTTTTTACAAGTACGAGTAAATGAGATCGGTATCAGAACTGAGAAGTTAATCCCAAAGTTGGTGTGAGCCACTGAGAAGGAATTTAACAAGCTCACAAGGGAAGCTCAAGGAGAAGATTCATTCATCCATCCATCTGTCCATGGGGCACAAGGCGGGGGACACCCTGGACAAGGTGCCAACCCATTGCATACATTCACACACCATGGACGATATGGAAATCAATGAACAATCAGCCTACAAATAGAGAATAGATTCGTTTTCCCACAGAAACGTATCACGTTAAATGCACCTAAACACAGCAACACGGTGTTGAAATGTCCTTCACCTTCACGTAGAGATGGTTTACAGGAGCAGAGTTGGTAATCCGTCTGCTCTGACCTCAATTTGAGCTTGTGTCAGCGCTCTGAAGTGTGTGAGAATAAACCTGAATTATTATTCAGCAGTGCGATTACACGGGTCATATTTTATTGTCAGGTGAACGTTTGAATGGCGAAAGAAACACTTAAACAAACGAATAAACTTCTTCTCACGTCATCTGTAATATGTGAGTCACGTCGGTCTACGAGGCAAAACAAGAAATAACGAGTCAAGGGAACGACGTAGACGTGACAGCGTGAGAGCGCCGGACAGCAACCACCACCACGTGAGACAACCACTAGAAAACGAACCAGGCGCAAGATGTGACTTAAATGCTTGTGCTCATTAACACAGAACACGACACAGGTGCAAAACAGTCATGTGATGTAATCCAGTGGCGTGCAGTGGCTGATGGGAAACGTAGTCCAGTGCTGATTTCGGCATAACCTCGGCACGCGTGACTGATATGTGAAAGTAACTGAATGTTTTGGGGGGAAACCCACGTGAATCGAAAAATAACATTACGTGACCTACATGTGGAAATAAATGAACTGTTTGTTTAAAAAAAAAAAAAAAAAAAAAAACAAGCCAGGAATAAAAAAAAATAAATAAATGAATATTCTAATAAAGAATATAAACAGAAATAATAATAAAGAAGAACAAATCCGCAAGTACCAGGTAAAAATAAATAAATAAATAAATAAATAAATAAATAAATGCATATAAAAATCACAAATTAATAAATTAAAACCATGTCATACACATGAAAATAAATGAATAATAAAAAAATAAAACAAACACCTGCACTACAGGACAAATGTCTAAAAATGTTCACGTGTAAAATTTGACATACTTGACAGTCACGTGATTACTGATGTGTCAAGTCCATGTTTCTTTTCTCAGAGGGCGGACTTAAAGAAAGCCAGCAGTGTGTGTGTACGTCACGTCGTTTTCTCGACTCCTAGCAGATAAACAAGGGAAGCTTTCGCTGCGAGAGCCGAGAGTGCATCGTGTGGTTGTTTATGACCGCTGGAGGGGACGATTTAGTCAAATATTTGATCAGCGAGGAGGTAGAATACAACTCAATTTAAATAAGCGAAGAAGTAAACAGTGCGGTAGCAGAGGATCGGCGATAAGGCGGCATCACGGAGCTCGCGCCGCTCTACGGCTAAATAACGCACTGGAGCAATTTGATTTCAGAGGCATATCAGATGAAATGTCATTAGAGATTAATAACTTATATTACCTCCGTGACAATAACGGTTATAGCCGAAATGTCCCGGGGAAGTGAAATGACACAAAGCCACAATCTCTTCCTGCCAAACGCTCTCGCAGAAATAAATGTGTGGGAAGCAATTGCGCCAACGTGCTACTGCCTATAGAAAACACACATACGCGCTCGTCTTATATAATACAGCGTAAATAATAAATAAATAAAAATCTACAGCACAAAGTCTGAGCAGCTATTACAGTCGAGCGGCAGGAAAAAAGGACAGTAATAATAAATTCCTTTGAGAGTGCCGTGGAGTTCCTGCTCATTATGATCGTGCTGTGTGAAGTGTTTAGCATCCAACACTGCAGACAACATCGGAATAATGATAATAATAATAATAATGATAATAATAACGATAATAATAACAACACTACTTCAGCATCCGGTCAGGGGCAAAACTAATTTATCAGCGTTTTGTGAATGGTGCTCTGGGAGGCCTAATGAGACCGGGGGCGAGTGTAAAGCAGAGGAGATCAAAACGCAAATTATTACGACCACGATGAAGGACAAATCGACTGAAACGCAACGAGGAGCGCTGGAAAGGGTTCAAGCGTAGCGGCTGGACTGTGACATCAGGCTTCAGGGTTTGTTTGCTGGTTAGGTTGCTTAATTGTTTACTTGTTTAGGTGGTTGTTTATTTGGTGGCTTGTTGGTTAGTTGCTTGCATGTTTACTTGGTTGTATGGCTTGCTTGTTTGGTCAGATTGGTTACTTGCTTGTTTACTTGTTTAGGTGGTTGTTTATTTGCATGTTTGTTTGGTTACTTGCTTGTTCACATGTTTAGGTGGTTGTTTATTTGCATGCTTGTTTGGTCAGTTGTTTGTTTACTTGTTTGGGTGGTTGTTTATTTGCATGCATGTTTGGTTACTTGATTGTTTACTTGTTTAGGTGTTGTTTATTTGCTTGCTTGTTCGGTTACTTGTTTATTTACTTGTTTAGGTGGTTGTTTGTTTGCTTGCTTGTTTGGTCAGTTGTTTGTTTACTTGTTTGGGTGGTTGTTTATTTGCATGCATGTTTGGTTACTTGCTTGTTTACAAGTTTAGGTGGTTGTTCATTTGCATGCTTGTTTGGTTACTTGCTTATTTACTTGTTTAGGTGGTTGTTTATTTGCATGCTTGTTTGGTTACTTGCTTATTTATTTGTTTAGGTGGTTGTTTATTTGCATGCTTGTTTGGTCAGTTGTTTGTTTACTCGTTTGGGTGGTTGTTTATTTGCATGCTTGTTCGGTTACTTGTTTGTTTACTTGTTTATGTGGTTGTTTGTTTGCTTGCTTGTTTGGTCAGTTGTTTGTTTACTTGTTTGGGTGGTTGTTTATTTGCTTGCTTGTTTGGTTACTTGTTTGTTTACTTGTTTATGTGGTTGTTTGTTTGCTTGCTTGTTTGGTTACTTGTTTATTTACTTGTGTATGTGTTTTTTTATTTGCATGCTTGTTGGTTACTTGCTTGTTTACTTGTTTGGGTGGTTGCTTGTTTGTTTGCTTGTTTGGTTACTTCTTTAGGTGGTTATTTATTTGCATGCTCGTTTGGTTACTTGTTTATGTGGTTGTTTGCTTGCTTGTTTGGTCAGTTGTTTGTTTACTTGTTTGGGTGGTTGTTTATTTGCTTGCTTGTGTGGTTACTTGTTTGTTTACTTGTTTATGTGGTTGTTTGTTTGCTTGCTTGTTTGGTCAGTTGTTTGTTTACTTGTTTATGTGGTTGTTTGTTTGCTTGCTTGTTT
The DNA here is from genome assembly GCF_023375685.1 of Ictalurus furcatus. Taxonomy (NCBI): domain Eukaryota; kingdom Metazoa; phylum Chordata; class Actinopteri; order Siluriformes; family Ictaluridae; genus Ictalurus; species Ictalurus furcatus. Next base: position 18,137,240 of record NC_071281.1, read on the forward strand.
GGTTACTTGTTTATTTACTTGTGTATGTGTTTTTTTATTTGCATGCTTGTTGGTTACTTGCTTGTTTACTTGTTTGGGTGGTTGCTTGTTTGTTTGCTTGTTTGGTTACTTCTTTAGGTGGTTATTTATTTGCATGCTCGTTTGGTTACTTGTTTATGTGGTTGTTTGCTTGCTTGTTTGGTCAGTTGTTTGTTTACTTGTTTGGGTGGTTGTTTATTTGCTTGCTTGTGTGGTTACTTGTTTGTTTACTTGTTTATGTGGTTGTTTGTTTGCTTGCTTGTTTGGTCAGTTGTTTGTTTACTTGTTTATGTGGTTGTTTATTTGCTTGCTTGTTTGGTTACTTGCTTGTTTACTTGTTTGGGTGGTTGTTTATTTGCATGCTTGTTTGTTTACTTGCTTGTTTACATGTTTAGGTGGTTGTATGGCTTGCCTGATTGTTAGGTGTTTGTTTGCCTGATTGTATTTTTTTTTGTTGTTGTTTTTTATTATTATTATTATTTCTTTGTAAGCCTTCACTCACAGAAGAGTAACAATAATTATATATATATATATATATATATATATATATATATATATATATATATATATATATATATATATATATATATTTATTTAATCATTTTTGTAAGCCCTGAGTCACAAGAGAGTAGCAATGTTATTTATTATTATTTATTTTTTTTATTTTATTTCATTTTTTTCATTTTATTTCCTTAAACCCTTTCGAGCCACAAGAGAATAGCTGGGAATTAAAAACGGGGAATGGAGTAATAATCCGAGGTCTCTGGGGGCTCCGTGTTGACCACCGGCCTGGTCTTTATGTAGAATGACATTACTGAATAGCCACAGCACATTACATTGCAGATGATGTTTTGCTGAAACTCTGGTTTATTCATTTTTACCGCTGCTGATGGCTCGGGTTCTCCCGTGAGAGCCGTCCTGAGAATTGATTTCTGACGATCCATGATTCACCTCCCTGAAGTCCCGCTTCTCCGACACTCCAGCAAATCAAGTTAAAGGCCCCGTCTGACAGCTCCTCACAGCGCACTCCATATAAACAGCCATTATTTCTTCAGAAAGCTATTTTTTTGTCTCGCCGCTGGTTCAAAGGAAGCTCGGCTCTCTCCAAAGACAAGCCGGAGTTCACAAACACTTCCAGAGGACCTTTGAAGGCGATGAGATGGGAGGCGGGGAGGGAGCGGAGCTCCGTGTGCCAGCACTGAGAAACGTTTAGAAGTCTTTAACATGTTGTCATGTCTCATCTTCTGCTCTAAATGCAGAAAAAATCCACGCAGAGTTTTTGGGGAATCGCTTTCCTCGACGTGTGTACAGTTATCAGGGGTTTGTGTAGTGCTGGGATTATGGTTTGATCTTTCTTTCTTTCTTTTTTTTTTTTTCACAGATTATTGGGAAATATCTGCTTGACATTTTCACATTAAATGTGTGTTTTTCTTTCATGCTGCGTTCTCATGAACTGAAAAAGGCAAAAAAAAAAAAAAATCTATTAATATTATTGTTACGTTATAATTTTGGAGTGGCATTTTAAAAACTTGTGTTAGTTACATTTTCATATTATTTGAACATTCCTGATGTTAGCCAGACCTAAACTACTACTCGTGATCATAATCATGTTCCGTATTGTAATATGGGGGACGCTGCCGTCGATAGATTGAAAACTCCAATCCCGACAACACCACAGAAATCTGGGACTGGGAGTCCAGAGAGCAAAATTGGAGATGCTCTCTGGGTGGGAGGGGAGAAATGGCCAAGCGTCAGAATCTGAGCAACTGTGACAAGGGCCGAATTGTGAAGGCGAGACGACGGGGTCAGAGCATTTCCAGAATGGCAGGTCTTGTGGGGTGTTCCCAGTACCTACCAAAAGTGGTCCAAGGAAGGACAACTGGTGAACCGGGGACAGGGTCATGGACGCCCAAGACTCACTGGGGAATGTACGCTAGCCCGTCTGGTCCGATCCCACAGAAGAGCTCATGCTGGTTCTGATAGAAAGGAGTCGGGACACACAGAGCATCACAGCTTGCTGCGTATGGAGCTGCGTAGCTGCAGAGTGGTCAGAGTGTCCATGCTGACCCTCGTACACCACCGAAATCTCCTACAATGGGCACGTGAGCATCAGAACTGGACCATGGAGCAGTGGAAGAAGGAGGTCTGGTCTGATGAATCAGGTTTTCTTTTACATCATGTGAAGGCTGTGTGTGTGTGTGTCACTTACCTGGATAAGAGACGGCACCAGGATGCACTATGGGAAGAAGGCGAGCTGGTGGAGGCAGTGTGATGCTCTGGGCAAAGTTCTGCTGGGAAATCTTGGGTCCTGTATTCATGTGGATGTTACTTTAACACGTAGCACCTACCTAAACACTGCTGCAGACCGAGTACACCCCTTCATGCTTACGGTGTTCCCTAACGTCGGTGTCCTCTTTCAGCAGGATAATACTCCCTGACACACTGCAATAACTGTTCAGGAACGGTTTGAGGAACATGAGAAGAGTTCAAGATGTTGACTCGACCTCCGAATTCCCCAGATCTCGATCCGATCCAGCGTCTGTGGGATGTTCAGGACAAACAAGTCCGATCCATGGAGTCCCCACCTCACAACTTACAGGACATAAAGGATCTGACGTCTCGGTGCCAGATCCCACAGCACACCTTCAGAGGTCTTGTGGAGTCCACGCCTCGACGGGTCCGAGCTGTTTTGGCGGCACAAGGAGAGGCGGACCGACACGATATTAGGCAGATGGTTTAATGTTATGGCTGATCTGTGTATAACGTCGTCTTTTTAGAAAACAAAAAGTTATACGTTGATACCCGGATAATCCCCTAACACTCCTTTATGAGCCCCAGACCTAATAATCGTAATCATACTTTGCATGTTTTATTCCTTCCTGAAGAAGCAGAGTTATGGTTACAGACTACACGTGAGGGAACATCGTTAGATTAAAAACGTCTGCGTTACCCATAAGGCCAGTTTGATTACAGCATGGGTGTGTGAAATGAAGCCTGGTTCAGAGTATATGACCGCGAGGCGGACGCAAGTCTGCCGATTCCCCTGGCTGAAGATTGGCACTGCTCTCATGATGGATATTTGGTGTAAAAATAGTGCCTTTTTTTTTTTATTATATATTTTGACACCATCATTCCCCATCAAAAGGGCTGAAAAATGGAGGCCATCTGCAGCGGCCGTGCCGGAGAGAGATTACACTTCATAAAGAGAGCAGAGCACCGAGGCGAAATTCCTCCACACCTGTATAGATTTTCCACTGTATCACTGATAGATTGCACTAATATCACCGCAATTAAGGGTTTTTCAGGGCAGCATTATTGACAGTTTACTTTTCTTCCTGTTCCCCCTCGCAGAAAAGCCTCACAAACGTTACATGTCCTGACTCACACGATTCGTATGTTTTCATATGTAAAAATTTAGGTTTTTAGACACACTCATATTTCTCACACATTATCCCAAGTTCTTTTAAAAATAATTTCAGCTGTTTATTTGACTCTTTTATGATTTTTTTTTTTTTTAGACATGATCTATACGTTTCTACTTGTGTTTTTTTAAACCCAAACATTATTCCTTTATTTTTCTCTTTGCATATTAAATTTGTTTATTAATGTATTTTTTACACTCTACTGTTTTACATGATTTCTTTATTTTTTCTAAATTTTTTTCATACGTGATTTTTTTTTTACACTTCGTTTGTGCTCATTTTTTAGGCAATTCATGTCACAATTCATTCATTTATTTCATTCATTTAACTTTTTTCATTTATTTTAAAGGGATATTTACAGTGCACTCAGTCATGTGATTTAAAATATATATATATATATATATTTCCCCGCGATTCATTTATTTCAACGTGACTTTTACACACAAACCTTGTGATTTTTATGTATTTACAGTATTTATTTTCAACAACTGACCGTTTTTTTTTTGTTTTTTTTTTTTTTTCCAACACACGTCGAACACGGCATGCGGTTTTATTTATCACGTATTATACACGTGATGCAAGAGGTGCAATTTCAATGCACAGCATATTGCGGTCACAAATCAAAAACAAGTCACGTGAAACGGAGGTGACGTTTCTGTAAGGGAGTTATAAACCTTTCCAAAAGACCCTTTCATTTCTTTTGCCTAAATGCTTGTTAGCATTCTGTGCAGCGTTCACTACGAGCCATCGTTATTATGTTTACCGTCATTAATGACTAATCCTGAGTGTATATATATATATATATATACACACATATACGCTTTTAATTTAATACGACTCGAGTGTTTGTATACACGGATAGTTTTCTAAAATAGCTCTTCAGCCATGATGACTCTTCTACTTTCGTTCCCAGGGTGAAAAACAACAACAGCTTTGAGTTTGGGTTTAAAACTTTATTTTACCAGCAGAATCCTCGGTGGTTGGAGAATGCCTTCTGGAAAAACACATTTCTTTTTCTCCCTCCCCCAAAACAAAGTAGGCACAGCGCTATGAGGATACTCGTATTGAGAATTCGGAATACAGTGTTGTCAGACTCTGTTAAGGGGGGGGGGATGTTTGGGGTATAAGCAGGGAGCGATGCAGTACAGTGAACGCAGCACATTTTTGGCTGCCATTAGAGAAAATGTATTCAGAAACATCGCGTTGCTGAAGATTCCACTGTCCTGTTGTTGTCACGGTCAAATATGATTCCAGTGAATAACTATATTAAAAACTGATTATAGGAGTGTGATGTAATGCATGAGGCACATACACTTCACACCAAGCATGAAGAAAAACCGCGCAGAAATCCATATTTGCTAATGGTGCATGGCAGCAGGCGCTCAGTGACTGTCAGTCCTGCAGCGCTGTTTATGTGAGACTTGTTTATGCGTGTGTGTGTGTGTGTGTGTGTGTGTGTGTGTGTCAGTCCCTCCTGATCCTGCACCTTAGGGCCTTTGACCAACATGCAGTTTGTTTTTGTGAGCACCGTCTGTGTGTCCAGCGGAGGCAAAACACATGCCAGGAAAACCATATGGCACTGCTGACACGGCGGCCATTTTGAGCAGGACAAGCTAATGACAAGGCGAGCGGTCCAAACGATAACAACAAACAAACCATGCACGTAGTGAAAAACAACAACAACAACAACAACAACAACAACAACAACAAAAAACAAAAAAAAAAACCAAAAAAGATTAGACAGTGAAAAGTGGGCCGATTTTTTTTCCAGTGTTTATATACATTAAATGGATTCTTTACTCTCACGCTGAAGTGAATTTTACACGCTAATGTTCTTGACACATAAGTGAAGCGTTTAGCTTTGTGTAAACTGCGTGCCTAAAAATATGCTACACAAATTTGTAAAAAAAAATCTTCTATTAAAGTTATTATTTGCCAAAAGTGAAGATTAAAGCTAACGTAAAAAAACCCACGAAAACACATGTGACTAAAGAAGACATGCAATAAAATGAACGTGTTAATAAAGTTCTTCTGAAGTGTACAGGGAAATATCCGTATTCATCCGTGTGATATGTCACTGCATCCCCAGTTTGCTTCGTGCTAATAAGAAGATATTCCAGACATCTGAACTGAATTGCAGTTCTTATAATTGTGCAATCATAAATGTTCAGATATATTCTGAAATCCCGATACTTATCATTTTTAAACTCGGGTAGGCCGGAGACATGCCGACCCTGAAGACGGATGTTTCTTCCACAAATCACTGGCATGAGGTTCAAACTGTAGAGTGTGTATACAATGATAATAATGATAACGAGTCTTTATTGATCACGTATACATTACAGCACGGTGAAATTCTTTTCTTCGCATATCCCAGGAAGTTGGGGTCAGAGCGCAGGGGCAGCCATGATACAGCGCCCCCTGGAGCAGACAGGGTTAAGGGTCTTGCTCAAGGGCCCAACAATGGCAGCTCGTCAGTGCTGGGGCTCGAACCGCCGACCTTCTGATCGGTAACCCCGAGCCGTAACCATCAAGCCACCACCGCACCATATATACAGGGTTATACACACACACTCCGGTCTCTACCACGTAGCGGATATCACCACTCTGACTGAACGAATGCAAAACGTGTTTTTAATCACATTTGCCGAGAATTTTTGGTGGCATTCTTAATAGACGTGTCTAACTGATATCAACTCTATATACGTCTAATGTTAGCGAAATAAATTTTATACCAGAGACGTGTGTTATTCTTTACTTATTTCACATAAATGACCTCAAAACGTTCTCCATTAACCACGACAGAGCTGAAGATCGAGTTCACACTGCACCAACCTGACCTCAACCCCACTCAACCCTACCACTGGCATGAACTGGGACTGGAGCCTCCTCACATCAACATCAGCGCCTGACCTCAACCTCACTAACGCTCCTGTGCTGTATCTGAATGAACACAAATCCCCACGGATCAGAAACAACTCAAAATATCAAGCATGCCTGATAATCCTCTCACGGTACACGCTCCATTATAAATAGAACACACAGCAGACAGCGCACTCTGTATTTAGAAACGTGTCTCGGAGTGAAAGCCGTCGGCGTCTACACACGTCATAAACGCGAGTGCTGCTTTCAGCAAAATGTGACAGGAAGTTTAGACACAAACGCTCGCAGACCTCCGTCAGCGCGGCGGTCGTTTCATTTAACACGTCAAGAAGCACTCAGTTCATAAAGCAAAGCTCACGCAGAGCTCATACCTGCTTACGAACACCGTACCCTCGTCCTCCGTGCTCACCAGAGCGTATTTACAGAGTAGAATTATTGTCTCAGACTAACGCATGCTGATACTCAATGACTCCATTCAACACTTTAGGTTTGGATGTTGCTTCAGGTGGTCAGTTCACAAAGATAAACTGGTATCTACAGTAAAAGCTTTCATTACGTCTCAGCTACATTAGCAGAAAAATAATACAAATTAGCCAATCGGTGGAAACTGTAAGTGTTTGCTTCTTCAGTTTTGCACTGAAGGCTAATGTTCCGTACCGCAGATCCTACACAGGGTCACAGGGAAGCACAAACAAACACACGGATTTATTTACTACGGAAAATTTGGAGATGCCAATCAGCCTACAGTGGACGTCTTTGGGCTGGGGGAGGAAACCCCCGAAGCAGAGGAGCAGAGGAAACCATTGCAAAGTCACAGTGCGCACACAGGGCAGAGGCGGGATTCGATACCCCCAACCCTGGAGGTGTGAGGTACACGTGCTAACCACTAAGTCACTCTACCCTCGATTATCACAACCTTTACACACAAACTTTTCTGTTAACTCGAATTTTTTATTATTTTTTCTAATTTCTTTCTTTCTTTCTTTCTTTCTTTCTTTCTTTCTTTCTTTATTTATTCAATCAGGGACAATTATACACATTAATAGTGCAAACAGAATGTAAAATGTTCCAGATTGATCTAAATTGGCTCATTTCCATCTGTTAATATTAATTCTATTCATTTTATATTGTTTTAAAAAGCCACATGTGTAACATTTATAAATATTTAAGCTTCACCTTTTAACTTTAAGCCACACCTCTCATGCCACACCTCTTTAAGCCACACCTCTTCACATCTTGAGGTTGTCTAATGTTTGTTTTTGTTTTGTTTTTTTTTTATAATAAAAACAGCTGTATAGAATTTCTCGAGGTTTTTTTTTTTTTTTTTCAGACTTTAAGCACATACTCCACATATTTAGATTATAACACATTCACACATCGTTAGAAGACGAAACGTCTCGAGGGCAGAAGTTTGTAGGAAGTTAGTGGGAAAGTGCAGAATGATTGCAGAGGCCCCATCAGCAGGGAAAGGGATATTTTATCTCAAAACTTTGAGCATTTCACCAAAACAGGGAAATGTCTGACATGTTTACAAAGATGCGATGATATTCCAGAGGTGCAACTGGTGAGAAGAAAATCCCAGCAGGCAGAGAGAGAGAGAGAGAGAGAGAGAGAGAGAGAGAGAGCGCAAAAACAAAGCACATCAATCAACAAACAACAACAAGAGAGAAATTTAACCCAAGAACCTCTAGTTATTTTTATTGAAACGACCGAAGAGACCATGGCCACGCCCACTATTTTCTATTGACTTACAAGACAGAGCCACATCAATTCACAGGTAAAATTAAAGTGGCTTTCACGTCCCATGATGGTTTTTCCATCAGTCGAACATGATTCGCGTTTGGTCTGATTCAGATGGCTTCCGTATCACCATAGCAACAGCTCAAATATTATCGATGCTACTGTATGCCTTAACCTGTATTAGCACCTCTGCTATTCTAATATTCAGGGTCTCTTAAACAAATAGAAATCAAATCGAAAGCACACACACACGGCTCTGTCGACCTGAGAACCGTGTGTATAAAACTGAAATATATCTGTCACTCAGACATGACGTATGATTTACAAGGCCATTACCAGTCGGTCTCGAGACACCGGCCCGTGCCGAGGAAGTCGAACGGTAACGTCACTGTGTGAGAAAGCAGATCGGCAGCAGTGCACGAGATCACGGCGGTCTGCTCGACGCCGCCGCTTTCAGCCTGGGAATTAAAGCAAAGTTTAATGGCATAAAAGTTTTCAGTACGATCCTGATTCAAATCCTGATTCAAACACCCAAAACGGTTTTCACAAAAAGCCGGTGCGTCGTTAAACCCAAACGGTGCAATGATTCATGGGAAAATGTTTCCAAATATGGGAATAGTCTTCGCTTCGGGATTCTGGATTGTGATTGGTCAGAAGGTGTCGATTAATTCTCTGTAATGGCAGGTGCGACACGTTTACATTACATAGAATTCTGATACGTTATAGTTTCTATAGCAACAGCTCGCTCACAGGGACTCGTACAACAGAAGCTCCACATACAGGATTACAACAACAAAACAAAACAAAAACTAAAATGCTCGATATATTGAAATTTCCTTGAAGTAAAGAGATTTTTTGAACATTTATGTATCAGCGCTTCGTAACAGTCAGAGGTAAAGATGTCACTTCTTTCTAAGTTTTCCAACATCTCCATTTCCAACACGGGACAGACGAGCTTACGCTCCTTCATGGTTTTCTTTCTCAGCAACACGACAAGCTGCGTTTTATATCTAATTAACTTCAAAGTAGAGAAGAAAGAGAGAGAATAAAGAGAGAGAGAGAATAGAGAGAGAAAATAAAGAGAGAGAATAAAGAGAGAGAGCATAAAGAGAGAGAGAGAATAAAGAGAGAGAATAAAGAGAGAGAATAAAGAGAGAGAGCATAAAGAGAGAGAGAATAAAGAGAGAGAATAAAGAGAGAGAATAAAGAGAGAGGATAGAGAGAGAGAATAAAGAGAGAGAATAGAGAGAGAGAATAAAGAGAGAGAATAAAGAGAGAGGAAATAAAGAGAGAGAGAGAATAAAGAGAGAGAATAAAGAGAGAGAATAAAGAGAGAGAATAGAGAGAGAGCATAAAGAGAGAGAGAATAGAGAGAGAATAAAGAGAGAGAATAGAGAGAGATAATAGAGAGAGAATAGAGAGAGAGAATAAAGAGCAGAAGTAAAGAGAGAGACTAGAGAGAGAGTAAAGAGAGAGAAAAGAGAGATAATAATGAGAGAGAATAGAGAGAGAGATAATAAAGAGAGAGAAAAGAGAGAGGGATAATAGAGAGAATAGAGAGAGAGAGTGTAAAGAGAGAGAATGGAGGGAGAATAGAGAGAGAGAGAGAGTAGAGATAGAGTAAATACAGAGAATAGAGAGAGAGAATAAAGAGAGAGAGTAAAGGGAGAGACTAGAGAGAGAGTAAAGAGAGAGAAAAGAGAGAGAGAGAGATAATAAAGAGAGAGAATAGAGAGGGAGATAATAAAGAGAGAGAATAGAGAGGGAGATAATAAAAAGAGAGAATAGAGAGAGAGAGCGTAAAGAGAGAGAATAGAGAGAGAGAGTAGAGATAGAGTAAATACAGAGAACAGAGAGAGAGAGAATAGAGAGAGAGAATAGAGAGAGAGAGAATAGAGAGAGAGAATAGAGAGAGAGAGAATAGAGAGAGAGAGAATAGAGAGAGAGAACAGAGAGAGAGAATAGAGAGAGAGAGAATAGAGAGAGAGAATAGAGAGAGAGAATAGAGAGAGAGAATAGAGAGAGAGAGAATAAAGAGAGAGAATAAAGAGAGAGAGAATAGAGAGAGAGAGAATAGAGAGAGAGAATAAAGAGAGAGAATAGAGAGAGAGAGAATAGAGAGAGAGAGAATAGAGAGAGAGAACAGAGAGAGAGAATAGAGAGAGAGAGAATAGAGAGAGAGAATAGAGAGAGAGAATAGAGAGAGAGAGAATAAAGAGAGAGAATAAAGAGAGAGAGAATAGAGAGAGAGAGAATAAGGAGAGAGAATAAAGAGAGAGAGAATAGAGAGAGAGAGAATAAAGAGAGAGAATAGAGAGAGAGAGAATAAAGAGAGGGATGGTGATGGAATGTGTGTTTATAGCTGCTATAATGTAAGTGACAACAGGAAGTAACTTGTTTCCTGGATATTAAATGTAACTATAAATGTATAAAAAATATGATGTTTTAAATTTTGAAATAAAATGTTGTAATAATGTGGTATAAAACACCACATGGTTTCCAGTTCAGGCTGTTCAGAGTAACTATAACAACACACTGTTTTATTTGAGTGTGTGAGTGAGTGTGTGTGTGTGTGTGTGTGTGTGTGTGTGTGTGTGTGTGTGTGTGTGTGTGTGTTTCTGTAGCTAAATTGTGTGGTATCTGTTGGTGAGAAACCGCTTGAAGAGAAACCTGTAAAAGACAGCGTACCAGAGTTTTTCAGCGGCTCCTTTCGCTTTCTCACACGTGCTCGGTAATTAGTAAAAGCGGAGACCTGATGTGCGTGTGGACATTTTTACGCTCGTCGGTTTACACGGCGCACGTCGCACGTCGCCGTCTCGCCGCTTTCCCGCATTGCGGCGGTTTGCGGTGCGACGTGATCAGAGCTGCGACACTTCACCTGACATCGTGGCATGAAGTGGAGTTTTGAAATCAGCGTGCGTTCGATTTGCATCTCTCCGTGCCGTGTCTAATGAAACGAACTCGCTCGTGTTTTGGCAGCACTCATTTTTTGGGGGGGAAATTGAGCTTCATGTTTGTTTCGGTGTGTCAAAAGTTAATTACGGTGGAAAAGCACCGAGGGACGAAATTAATGAGAAGAGCGTCGCTTTGTTTTGTGTTAGCTGCTGTTCTCGATTGTTTGCGTCTCCGGTGTTTGGGAAGTTTTGTTATTGAGGGCAGCAGGTTTTGTTGATGTTGATCACTGTTTCTTTTCTCTCGCTCATAACGGATGAGCTGTTATTTTTTTTTTCTTTATTTCTCTTTTTTTTTCCACCGAGCTGCACAGGTGAGCTTTACAGATGATGCTCTCATTTTCAGCTCAGACAAACACCTGCACTCAGGACTGATAGGAACGTCGAGGTTTTCTTTCAAAGCTGTGATTGATGCTGTGACGCCGTAACGGGAAAACAAACAGACGAAGAATAACTCTGGCTTCATCCCAAATGACAACGTTTATGTACTGTTAATTGTCTTGCTAGAACAGCAGCCATTTTAGGGAACGTCCCAAATGTTTATAGACAAAACGCAATTTGTAGAACACGACTTCATTCGCCTCCTGACCCAGACGCCCTGTGGAACCTTCCGGAAACCTTTCTATCTTCTGTCTGATGTGACTGAGTGAGCAAGCCAAGTATTTTTCAATGCAAACATCCAGGAATTGTTATTTAGCTTACAGTTGACAAGAATAACCATCAAACACCAGAAAAGTTCTCTGGACGTGCTGGAATTTATTACACAGCGAGTCCAAATCGCCATTTTCCTTTCATAACTTCAGATTCATTTACAGACAAAACAGGATTTCGCAGAGTTTTTTTTTTTGTGTGTGTGTGTGTGTGTGTGTGTGTGTGTGATCGTTCCGGCTAATAATGCTTGATCATGGCTTGAAATTTGCGACGCAACTTTTTTGAGGTTTTATTTTCCGGAAAACCGCTCGAATCGGCGAAATCGCAATCGTGCGAAATTGTTCCGCACGCTCTTTCTCGGTGATGTTTGTTGGTAAACGAGACCTGTTAGCCGTACTCGTCTCGTTCAGCCGAAGCGCTCTTCGATTCACGTGCGTCGTGATGACGTCACATGACACGTTTCGGCCCGGAATTGCGGAAAATCAGCTGTAATGTTAATATAATGCACGCTCGTCCGGATGTCGCGGCGTTTCCTTGATTTGGGGTTCATTTCTACGATCGTGGAATCCCAGAGGGACTCTGACAAAAGGATGAAACGGAAATGCATCTCTCTTCTCATATAGTACGCTCCAACATTTTCGGCCAGTTTCAAGTCTTTTCGTGCAGTTTTTGAGTTTTACTCGGGGGAGGAGTTTTACTTGGGGAAACCTGGCAACCCACGACAGGAGCTCCTGCAATTAAAGTAAAAAGCAGTTGATCCGGGCGTGCTTTCTTAAAAATGTATAAATGAGTACCAAAAAATTATTACACTGGGGTCAAGGTCTGTAAAGCCATAAACATAAATAAATAAATAAATAAATAAATAAACAAACCGGTTGACTTCCGAGTGCCTTTAAAGAAGCGTGACTGAGACCTAATATAAACATAAAGAGAGGAAATGAACTCGTATAAAAACAGACTTTCCGAACGTTGCGTCAACGAGCCCTTTCCAGCTCAGCGTGAATCATCTCATTAAACTCCGTGTTTGGACGCTGAAACTTGTAACCGTTTAGTTGTATGGCATCATAACTGGCGGAACATCCCAGAATAACGCTGCTGGCACAGATTCACACACTGAGTGTGTTATTAATGCACACGTGACGCACAAAACTGCGGCTGATTTAACCATCGCACACGTCTCAGTGTCCTGCTGTGTGTAACAATCACAACGGAGTGTGTTCAGTGTTTCACTCTGTTTATCTGTTTTCTATTTCACAACTGTGTGTGTGTGTGTGTGTGTGTGTGTCTGTGTGTCTGTGAGTGTTTGTGTGTGTCTGTGTGTGGGTGTGTGTTTGTGTTTGTGTGTGTCTGTGTGTGTGTGTCTGTGTGTGGGTGTGTGGGTGTGTGTTTGTGTTTGTGTGTGTCTGTGTGTGTGTGTCTGTGTGTTGGGGTGTGTGTGTGTTTGT
>NC_071281.1:18152849-18157849 GCF_023375685.1 Ictalurus furcatus
TCATGAGGAAACAGCACAGCCACAGACCCCAGCCTCTGCCCCCCATCCCAGAGATACCCGACACAGACAGTCAACTTTCACCGTCCCCGACGACAGAGAGGCCCATCTCAGACATGTCTGAGTCTCCACAGTGCCCACCGTTAAGAGCACCACAGCAGAACCAGCACTCACCCACAGCAGCCCAAGGCCAGTCAGCGTAGAGGGACCTGAAACAGTGTTACTCACTGATATAAAGAAACTTTCCCCCTGACATCGGGCTGTTAAACTCTGGTGTCCCAACACTGAGAAAGTCCTGGAGTTACTGACAGAGTCACAGCTCGGTCGGCCCAGCCACGTCATAATCCACACGGGCACAACTGACCCGCGGAACCAGCAGGACAAGGTGACCGACTCAGTGAAAGATGTTCTGGAGAAAGCAAGACACACTTTCCCCAGCTCTAAAATCATTTTCTCAACTCTCCTCCAAAAGGAAAGATTCCCATCCTCACACAATCAACAACATAAATGCCAACATCTCCAGAAACTGCGCCCTACTGCCCACTGTCCACCTGCTCCACCATCTCGAGCGGGACATTAACCGCTTGTATGATCACGTTCACTCATACGAGAACATCGTGCATATCGAGCCTAGTTTCGAGATGAATTCCTTTTGTATTTCAATGTGGAACATCCAAAGCCTGAGCTCCACAGCAAGAGTAGAAATCGTGATTTTATGAGAGAAATTGAAGAATTAGGTGTTGTAATGCTACAGGAAACATGGTGTGGAGGCGATGAGTTCACTGCTTGTCCCTCAGGATACAGAGAGATACCATCAGTTAAACTCAAAACAGTCAGACGGGGCAGAGACTCGCGAGCGATGCTAATCTGGATCAAATCTGAACCGTCCATAGACTTAATGAAAAGAGAACTATACCACCTATGGCTGAAAATCAACACAAGCATCATATCAGCATCACAGCCCGTCTTTCTGCGTGCCATCTATATTCACAGTCAAACCTTTAACACCTTCCTGAGGTCACAGCCAAATTACCTGGTATATCAAACCGTCTGAATTAACAAGCAAAACAGTCAGGACAGCAAAATGATATCATTCAAATGGACAATTGAAATGATTACACCAAAACTATTAAACATCCGGAAAGACAATCTCTCCTACCTTCATTCCAAACACGAGAATACCCTAAAAATGAAGCTGGCGTCGATCAGGCAGTGAGAGATCTCAATTCTACATTCTACAAAACAGCACAAAAAAGCAAACTGGCACAAATCAAAACCAAGAGAACGAAACTGGACACTGACAGTTGGTTCAATTCGGACTGGAAGGCTCTGAGGAAAAAAACTCCGGCGATTATCTCACCAAAAACACAGACAAGCAGATAACCCAGATCTACGCCTTCACTACTGTGAGACACTGAGACAAGATAAATCCCCGCTCAGACGAAAAGAAGAAGAGTCTTTACTGAGCCAGCTCCAAGAAATCAAAAGATCAGGAAACTTTGTAAACGAATTCTGGAATAAATGGAAATGATTATATAAATCGAATCAGGAAGACCCGGCACTAGACAAACGGAGAGCTGTGGAAAAATCATTTCCAGCTCTACCATGATTCAAAATTCAGATCAAAGTGAAATCATCACAAAATGGGAAGTATTGGAAAGATTAATCAAAGAAAGTCAAAACCCATTCGATTTTCCAGTCACAGTGAAGGAATTAGAAGAAAAGCTTGTTGTCCTAGAGTCCAAGAACGCTTGTGGTGTAGACATCATCCTGAACGAGATGCCGAAACACACAGACCACAACTTCAAAATGGCCTCAGTGCTAAAACCGTTCAATCTCGTTCTGTGTGTGGGTTTTTCCCCCAGATCTGGGATCAGGGCCTCATCAGCCCCGTCTATAAGAGTGGTGACGAATTAGACCCCAAGAATTACCGAAGCATCTCTGACAAGTTTCCATGGACAGCGGTAATCTGATTATTGACCTTATTCTGAATAAGACAATATTCTGATTAAGGTGTTTACATGAGTCGCGTTTAGAATACTCCTGTCATGTTCCGGTTTTACGTGTTATAGATCATAGAGCTATTAACGTCACACGTCATTACGCCCCCACGTCACGCCGTCCGACAATCCCTCCAGAATTTCACGTATCGACGTACAGTTGGTCTTCGTTATGGGACCGTATACAGTTCTGGGTGTTTTTATTTTTAATTTCACGAACGCTTCAAGAGACACCCAGACACAGACTCAAGCACACACCCAAGCACCCCCAAATCCACACTGAATACATGTGAAACAAATTTAAAGAACATTAACAAACATAAACGAAATTAAATCCCAAACCAAATGAAACAGGTACACAACCGTAAACAGACAAATCCACTTAGCTGAATATCTGAAGAACAAGAACCGGAGAGAGCGGGTGATCACCACTTAGAAATTGAAAAAGGAAGACACACTTAAACCTATAAACTCAGAGAACAAAGCCTCTGTAGACACCGGCAGCTACAGGAAGTAGAATCAGAGACACACTTTCTTCTGATCTGATCTTCACTCTGATCTTCCAAAATATAACCGCATCAGACAGGAATATTACCGTAAATTCACAGCCATCATCCCAAACTTCTCCTCTCGGAGCCCTGCGCTCAAACTGAGCTGTGTTTAGGGGAACACGAAGGACGTGCACGACTGCAGCTACACTCATATCCACTCTTCATCATACAAGAAATCACCTCTAATCTCATCTCATCTAATCTAATCCTAACGCTGTCTATTATAATAGTTCATATATGTGGGTGTGTGTGTATTTATAGAAATGAATCAAATACTGCACATCTTCCTGTAATACATCTGTAAACTGAATTAATGTTTATTCATGTTTAATGATTATTTTATTCATTAACGTGTTTCTATTTCTTTTTTTTTGTTATTGATTGTATATATAACTTCTGACTGAATTTGCTTTGGCAACATCGTTAAAACAGTCATGCCAATAAAGCACTCTGTGAACTGTGAACTGAGAGAGAGGGAGAGAGAGAGAGAGAGAGAGAGAGAGAGAGAGGGAGAAAGAGCTACATGGAAAATGAGAGAGAGAGAGAGAGAGAGAGAGAGAGGGAGAAAGAGCTACATGGAAAATGAGAGAGAGAAAGAGAGAGAGAGAGAGAGAGACATGGAGAATGAGAGAGAGAGAGAGAGAGAGAGAGAGAGAGAGGGAGAAAGAGCTACATGGAAAATGAGAGAGAGAGAGAGAGAGAGAGAGAGAGAGGGAGAAAGAGCTACATGGAAAATGAGAGAGAGAGAGAGAGAGAGAGAGACATGGAGAATGAGAGAGAGAGAGAGAGTGAGAGAGAGAGAGAGATGGAGAATGAGAGAGAGAGAGAGAGAGAGAGGGAGAAAGAGAGAGACATGGAGAATGAGAGAGAGAGAGAGAGAGAGAGAGAGAGGGAGGGAGAAAGAGCTACATGGAAAATGAGAGAGAGAGTGAGAGAGAGAGAGAGAGAAAGAGAGAGACATGGAGAATGAGAGAGAGAGAGAGAGGGAGAAAGAGAGAGACATGGAGAATGAGAGAGAGAGAGAGATAGAGAGAGACATGGAGAATGAGAGAGAGAGAGAGAGAGAGAGACATGGAGAATGAGAGAGAGAGAGAGATAGAGAGAGAGACATGGAGAATGAGAGAGAGAGAGAGAGAGAGAGAGACAAAGAAGAGAGAGACATGGAGAATGAGAGAGAGAGAGAGAGAGAGAGAGAGAGAGACAAAGAAGAGAGAGACATGGAGAATGAGAGAGAGAGAGAGAGGGAGAAAGAGAGAGACATGGAGAATGAGAGAGAGAGAGAGATAGAGAGAGACATGGAGAATGAGAGAGAGAGAGAGAGAGAGAGACATGGAGAATGAGAGAGAGAGAGAGATAGAGAGAGAGACATGGAGAATGAGAGAGAGAGAGAGAGAGAGAGAGACAAAGAAGAGAGAGACATGGAGAATGAGAGAGAGAGAGAGAGAGAGAGAGAGAGACAAAGAAGAGAGAGACATGGAGAATGAGAGAGAGAGAGAGAGACAAAGAAGAGAGAGACATGGAGAATGAGAGAGAGAGAGAGAGACAAAGAAGAGAGAGACATGGAGAATGAGAGAGAGAGAGAGACAAAGAAGAGAGAGACATGGAGAATGAGAGAGAGAGAGAGAGACAAAGAAGAGAGAGACATGGAGAATGAGAGAGAGAGGGAGAGACAAAGAAGAGAGAGACATGGAGAATGAGAGAGAGAGAGAGAGACAAAGAAGAGAGAGACATGGAGAATGAGAGAGAGAGAGAGAGAGAGAGAGAGAGACAAAGAAGAGAGAGACATGGAGAATGAGAGAGAGAGAGAGAGACAAAGAAGAGAGAGACATGGAGAATGAGAGAGAGAGAGAGAGACAAAGAAGAGAGAGACATGGAGAATGAGAGAGAGAGAGAGACAAAGAAGAGAGAGACATGGAGAATGAGAGAGAGAGGGAGAGACATGGAGAATGAGAGAGAGAGATAGAGAGAGAGACATGGAGAATGAGAGACAGAGAGAGAGAGAGAGACAAAGAAGAGAGAAACAAGGACTGTAAGAGAGGCAGAATGAAAGAGAGAGGCAGAGAGAAAATTAGGACAAAAGTAATGGCACCCTGTAAAAGGAGGAACAGTCTATCTCTTTGCTACACACACTAACTCTAGGAGGCGCTCTTTCACCATATAATACGTTTTTCGTTCAGTACGGCCATGAAAACATTTTCATGTTTTCACTTTACTAGCATAAACTGTTTCCACAACAACCCATTCATCCCACAAACAGGAATTGTTGAGCGATCACAAACGTTTTGTTTCGCCGTCCGTTTAAAATCGACACTTGGATGACGTTTGTAGCGAGACAGAGATCGTTTCAAACCGGTTAACAATACGAGCAGCGATTCAAATGTAAAGTTTCTGCTGAACCTGCCTCTACACGTGCTCATAAAGTTGGATCGGATTACATGTCACGTGCGCATGC